>NC_054706.1:35313834-35547186 GCF_016097555.1 Gigantopelta aegis
GGCTTTCCTACAGAACAATAACATTAATGTCCTTCCTTGGCCATCGATATCACCGGATTTGAACCCAATTGAGCATCTATGGGACGAGTTGGACCGACGCCTCCGACAGCGACAACCACAGCCCCAGACCCTGCCCGAGCTGGCAGCAGCCTTGCAGGCCGAGTGGGCCACCATCCCCCGGGACGTCATCCGTACTCTGGTTGCTTCAATGGGCAGGCGGTGCCAGGCAGTTGTCAACACACGCGGAGGCCACACCCGGTATTGACTCCAGATGACCTTGACCTTGGTGGTGTGTCCTATCACTTACTCACAATGGACTAGAGTGAATTGTGAACAATCCTGCAACATTTGGTAATTATCGGACTCACCATTCAATAATGAAATCAATTCTCCAAATGTTACGACAATGTGGTGTTGCGTTTCTTCTTTTGAAGAGTATATATATATATTTTTTATATTTTTTTTGGCTACAAAGTTGTTGAATAATTTCAACGAACTTGTGACATGGTTTAAAGTTGGTGAATATTTTTTTTTATATAGGTTTCTGTGACCTGGTTTATTTATATAATACTAAGTTTAGTAAATAAGTAAATATATCACTTGTTTAATATTTAATAAAAAAAAAATTTGTTAGCGAGTGATTGTTTGCTTTAATTTGAATGTATTTATTTTAAATTTAATTTAAAAAAAATATATATAAAAAAAAAAATAATAATAATAATTTAGTTAATAACTTAATGTGTGTTTAATTTTGTTTTGTTTTGAATTTTTTTTTTGAATTTTTTCTTTTAATTTGTGGTTTGTTCCTGATTTTTTTGGTGTAATGTTTGTTATTGTGTTTTATTCCTGATTTTTTTTTTCCTTCATCCTTACTTAGTGTAAGGTTTGTTTATTTGTGATTTTTTTTTTTTTTTTTTTTTTTTGATTTGAATTTTTTTTTTGAATTTTTGTTTTCCCCATTCTTGATGTGATGACATACTATTTAATTTAGCATTCTGTGATCTTCATCCTTGCTGTGGGTTATTTGAATGTTAGTTTAGTGTCATTTTAAATGACAAAAAAGCATCCTGTAGTATTGAATAGAAATTAAATTAGATAGGGACTCCATAACTGGAAATAATGTAATGCAATAATAGTTAGGAACTAAAATAGTTTAATTATAACTATATTATTGTTAGGTTGCACCTGATATTAATTTTAGTAATTGTTTTGCATTTAATACACATTGCATTGCACAATTCTAAATTTTGTTTTCTTTTGCTGTCTTGCTGAGTACTGTTTCTTTTCAGCTTTTCTTTCTTGACGCACATACATACATACACACTGATACACATCAGCGCAGATGTGAATGTGTTATTTCAGGTTGTGTTAGTGACACCCCAGCCTTAGAGTTGTAGTTGCCCAAATATTTTGGGTGTTGTTTACTTTCAAGGTATTTTATCTGGGTGCTAGTTTTAAGGCGTTCTGTCTGATAGTAGTGCACCCAGGGTGTGTTGCCAGATTCAAGGTGTTTGACGTGTGAATATTTGATGTTTGTTTAATTGACCAAGAGGTGATCACCAGTGATACACCTTGTTCTTGTTTGGAATTGACACTTTCTTTATCAGAAAGTGGCACAGAGTGAATAGATACTCGCATAAATCCCTTGTTGTATGTATGCTGTATTTCCTGTATGTATTGTGATGTGTATTGATATTACCTAAATGTGATTTATTTGCTCATAATTTTTATATTGTTTGGATTGAATTTCAGCACTGATACCTTTGCATTGTTCGAGGAAAAGAAAGCATTTTGTTTCTCTTGCAGGTGTCATTTATAACGTTATATTTCATTGATTTTCAGGATGGCAATTTGGAGGTCTGTTTGAGGCCAGTGGTTTGGAAGATGATACATCTACTTCTGACCATATTACCATGGAAGAGGTTCCAACTTTGCTTTCCACTTTTAAGAAACTTGGAATCAAACCCAAGATGGATAGCCCCGATGACTTCAAAGCTTGGGCTTTAGCTTATGCTGAATCGCTAGGAGGAACTGAACCGAAAGAACAGAAACCAGTTGTTAGCACGGTTGAGATTAGTCAACCACCCAGAATTTCTTTTTTCTCAGGTGACATTGGTGTCAAAGCAGAAAGTTCTTTTGATACTTGGGTCTATGAGATAGATTGTCTTAAGAGGGACAAGAAGCACTCTCCTGAGGTAATTACCCAGGCAGTCAGGCGGTCTCTTAAAGGCGATGCAGCTAAGGTTGCAATGCGCCTAGGTTCTGATGCTAGCCTTAGTCAGTTGGTTCATAAACTACAAAGTATTTATGGGTCGGTTGATGAGGGTGAGGCACTTCTTGGCGAGTTTTACAGCGCTCGGCAACAAGATGGCGAAGATGTTTCGTCTTGGGGTTGTCGAGTAGAGGATTTGTTTTATAGAGCTTTTAAGAGCAACGCAGATCAGATGAATGCCAACCACATGCTGCGAACTAGATTTTGGGGTGGACTACAACAGTGGATCAAGGATTGTAGTGGCCATATCTTTGACAAGATCCAAAATTTTGACAGACTGAGAGTGGAGCTGCGCCGAGTTGAACAGAACCATATGGTTTCGGATTTCATCGGGACGAAGCAACCCACCAAGAAGCCTGTTCCGGTCAAGAGGAGTTTGCTCGCTCCACCTCCACCACCGTCCGAAATGGAGGGTATCAAGAAACTTGAGGCCATGATGTACCAACTTTCTTCAAGATTCGACAAGTTAGAGACTCAGTTACATGACAGGCCAACCAGAGGTCCCACACCTGATAGACAGCCACCCACCACACCTTCGACTTATAAGGGTGTAAGAACCCATGCCCAGTCTTCTTCAGGCAGAACTCCACAACGTCGAAAGGAGATACAGTGTTGGAAATGTGGACAAGTTGGACACATAGCCATAGGTTGCAGAAATGAGCCTCTGGATTTAAACTGAAGACCACTTTTGTTGGGGAGCAAACAAAAGTTGGCACAGGCAAATGCTCCAAGGTTTTCTCTTCCATTCCAGAGGGTCTCATTGGTGAAGCGAATGAGGTTTCCGTTGTTGTTGGTGGTAATTTGTGTACAGCTTTGTTGGATACAGGTTCCACTGTTTCAACAGTCAGCGAAACCTTTTATTCCGATTATCTCAAGGAAGCAGATATTCATCCTCTGACTGATCTGTTGAATATTGAATGTGCGGACGGTCAGTCACTACCATATAAAGGATATATTGAAACGACTGTGGTGTTACAGGGTTTGACTGATTCACCTAGGTTTTGTTTGTTTTTGGTTGTTCCGGATAGCAGTTACAACGCTAGTGTTCCAATTTTATTGGGAACAAATGTTTTAACCTCTGCTTTAGATGAATGTCGCCAAACTTATGGTGATAGATTTCTACAAGTAGCGGAATTGCGTACACCTTGGTACCTTGCTTTCAGGAGCATTTTGTTACAGGACAAGACACTTTCACGGTGTAAGGGTAGATTAGGTCTGGTTAGGAGTGCACAGAGAGATAGCATTACTATTCCACCTAATTCGACCATTACTATCCCTGGGTACCTGGATAAGAAGATTCCTTACAGGGATACATGTGCGATGATGGCAACAACAGGGAAATGTGATCATCCAGACTTAGAGGTATCGCCTGTTGTATTTAGGTACCAGTACAGATCCAATTCTCCAGTGGAGGTAAGATTGTCCAATGTAACTACTCAGACCGTTGTTATTCCGTCTAAGGGCCTCTTGTGTGAGATACAGGAAGTAACTTTGGAAGACGTAGAACAAAAGGAGGAAGATGACGAGTGGTTGCTGCAGAAGATTACTCTACCTTCACAAGGACTAACTCCGGAGCAGTTGCGGGAGGGGACCAACTTGATTTTAAATTATCAAGATGTCTTTTCTGCAAGTGAGTTCGACATTGGGCACTGTACTAAGGTACAGCACAGAATTGAGCTTATTGACAGTACCCCGTTCAAGCAACGACATCGCCGCATTCCGCCGGCTATGTACGAAGAGATCAAACAACATTTACGACAGCTTTTGTTGTGTGGAATCATCCGGAGATCTCACAGCCCGTGGGCATCACCAGTGGTGATTGCAAAGAAGAAAGATGGTTCTTTACGGATGTGCGTTGATTACCGGCAGTTGAATCAACAAACCGTAAAGGATTCGTATGCTTTGCCTAGGACAGAAGAGATTTTTGATTGTCTGGCTGGTTCGAAGTTCTTCAGTGTTGTTGACATGAAGAGTGGATACCATCAGGTGGAGATAGCTGAAGAACATAAAGCCAGGACAGCGTTTACAGTAGGACCACTCGGCTTCTATGAGTATAATCGTATGGGTTTTGGACAGACTAATAGTCCTGCAACGTACCAGAGACTCATGGAAGATTGTCTTGGAGATCTGTACCTGCAGAAGTTTTGTATATTCATTGATGATCTTATTGTATTTTCATCATCATTTGAAGAGCATCTTCATCGACTGGAATTGGTATTTAACCATCTTCGGGAATACAGTCTCAAGTTGGCACCCAAGAAATGCAGTTTCTTTCAGGATCAAGTCAAGTATCTAGGGCACATTGTGTCCGTGGATGGCGTCAAGGTAGATCCTGAAAAGATAGAAAAGATTGTCAACTGGCCAGAACCTACTAATCCAGAGCAGTTGCGACAGGTCCTAGGATTTCTTAGGTACTATCGTAAGTATATTTCCAATTTCTCTACGATAGCACGGCCTCTTACGATTCTACTTCCACCAACCAGGACTAAACAGAAGAAGTCATCGAAGAAAAGATCAGCTGTGGTGGATTGGGTATGGGGAGCAGATCAACAAAATGCTTTTGATCAGTTGAAGCGGGCGTTGACCTCGCCACCTATTTTGGCGTATGTGGACCACTCTCTTCCATTTGAATTGCATACAGATGCAAGCAGCTCTGGTCTTGGGGCAGTACTCTACCAGGAACAAGAGGGTACGAAGAGGGTGGTAGCTTATGCAAGCCGTGGTGTGTCAAAGACTGAGAGAAATTATGCAGCACACAAACTAGAATTTTTGGCACTGAAATGGGCAATTACTGAGAAATTCAGTGATTATTTATATGGACACAAGTTTGTTGTGTTTACGGATAACAATCCTCTCACCTATGTATTAACCACGGCTAAACTAGATGCCACAGGCCATAGATGGTTAGCCTCCTTAGCGTCTTATGATTTTTCAATTCAGTACCGGACAGGGAAAAGCAATGCAGATGCTGATGCGCTCTCTCGCCTCCCAGATAATAACTACAGTGGGGAAAAGCAGCTAGGCATTACCTCTGAATCCATCAAGGCGATCGCAGCAGCATGTCAGACTCCCAGTTATATTGAAAGTCTTTGTATGTCCTCGGATGTAATTGATGACGAGGATGAAGATGGACATTCAATCAATAACATGACTTTGAGAGATTGGAGACATCACCAAACTGGAGATATAACCCTAGAACCATTCCTGAGAAGCTGACACAAGGTACAAAACCATCTCTACAAGGGTTGCCTCGCTCAGCAGAAGCACTAGCGTTGTACCGGGAGTTTGACCATCTGAAACTGTACAGGGGAGTTTTATATCGATCTACACTGGTTAATGGAGATGAGAAGATGCAGTTAGTACTCCCAGTCAAGTTTCGACCCATGGCATTGCAAGGGCTCCACAACGACATTGGGCATATGGGCCGTGAGAGGACACTTGCTCTGTTAAAGGATAGATTTTACTGGCCAGCCATGTCCAAGAGTGTCGATGAGTGGATTAAGAGCTGTGACAGATGTCTTCGCCGAAAAGGTCCAACCAACAGCCGGGCGCCACTTGTCAACATCACAACTAGTCAGCCTCTTGAGATAGTTTGCCTGGACTTTCTTACATTGGAGACTTCAAAGGGCGGCTTCCAAAATATCCTTGTTATAACAGACCATTTAACTCGATACGCTCAAGCCATACCTACGAGGAATCAGACTGCTAGAACAACTGCAGAAGTGTTATTTAATAACTTTATTGTACACTATGGATTTCCTCAGCGGTTGCATTCAGATCAGGGTGCAAATTTTGAAAGCAAGCTTTTGAAAGAAATGTGTTCAATCGCAGGAATACAAAAGTCAAGGACAACGCCATATCACCCAATGGGTAATGGAATGACAGAGCGGTTCAACAGGACATTACTGGATATGCTTGGTACCCTAGATCCAGAAAAGAAGGTTGACTGGAAGAACCATGTAGCCCCTTTAGTGCATGCCTATAACTGTACCAGACATGATTCCACTGGTTATGCACCGTTCTTTCTGATGTTTGGCAGGAATCCACGGTTGCCTGTTGATGTTGCCTTGGGTCTGGAACCAATGCAAGACAAGAAGAATCTACATGATTACACGTCAGCTTTACGACAAAGACTGCAAGAATCATACAGGTTAGCGTCTAAGGCAGCAGAGCACAGTCGACAACATCAGAAGAAGGGATATGATGTCAGAGTTCGGGGTTCCATCCTGCAACCCGGCGACAGAGTTTTGGTTAGAAGATTGGCATTCGATGGTAAACATAAGATTGCCGACAGATGGGAAGAGGAACCTTACCTTATCCAAGATCAGCCAAACAAGGATATCCCTGTGTTTGTGGTGCGGAAGGAAAATGAACACGGTAAAAGTAGAACACTTCACAGGAACCTTCTGTTACCAATCGGATCTCTTCCCATAGCTATTGATGTTCCAGATGTGCCAACACCAAAACCAAGACGACCAACCCAACGACAGCGACAAAAGCCAACTGAGGTTACTGCTGAAAAGATACCCCCAACGGAATTGGACGACGGAGCAACCCCGTCGGATGATGAAGACTATCTTCAAGTCGATTCTGTTGTGCTGGTTACAGAGGCAACAGTCACAGAACCAACAGATGCCAGCACCGCACCTGCTGCTGACAAGGACTCTGTTGGTGTTATGGGTATAGACAGCACTTCGTCAACGGATGATCATGAGACATCCCTTGTAGGTGAAGTAGCTAGTTCAGACCATGAGACAGTTGCGGATGAGACGGCAGAGGTTGAGCCGGTTGCAGATTTTGTGTCTGAATCTGAAGACATTAGGAGTCCAGTTCCAGTTCCAGTTCCAGTTCCAAGACGATCCATTAGGGAGAGACGGCCTCCAAAGTGGATGACACATGGGGATTTTGCCATGATCAAGTCTTTGGGATGTGACTGGAAGGACAGAGTAAAAATTCTCACGGATATGGCTTCAATGAACTTATTTGATCGGATGTCGATAGAAGCAGTAAATGCAGTACTGCAGATTGTTACAAGTTCACTGGGGTCATATGACATTAAATGACGAGGACGTCATTTCACAACTAGGGGGAGTATGTAACGGGGACTAAATATTTGGCCGTTTGTATATAAATAACATATTTTATCTATTACTATTAATATTTATTTTAGGATTCAATTTATTTTATTATAGGATATTCTCAATCTGCATTGAGAATATCGTATTGGTGCATTAGACAAAGCCTTTTATGGTTGTTTCTCGCCATACTGGCTAGGGACGAGCCATTGGTTGATACTATCCAATGGTTATGTGTATTTGGTGTCACGTGGTCGTGAGTCAGGTCCGTGCAGCGCTGAGTGTAGACAGTGACACAACACGTTATATACTTACGACTTGCAGTTGCCTTTTCCTTTTCCTGAGCCTTTCGTTATCTTCAGACTTCCTTTTGGCACTTACAGGATGAAGCCCACGTACATGTAATAGTGTTATCATCCTATACGGTTCATCGCCCACAGCGAAGAACCACGCGTATGGTGTGATCGAGAGAATAAACCCTCGAACCCTTCCCAGCCTTGTTGTGTTTCTTTTGGGGGAATACTTTACAGTAGGCTACACGAGAACAATTCAATCAGTTGAATGGATCCACCGAGGTGTTTCGATCCTGCGACGCAACCAAAATTCAAGTTATAAACTATCATTCTACTTATTTATATGTGCATAGATAATTATATTTTCGACACACATAAACCGTGTTAGAAAGTTTAAAAAGCATCTGTTGCATATAGCTAAAGAAAGTAAATGTTGAAGATGAACCGTGTGTTTTTCAAGCGGGTCATCCGCCATTACATGTTCACAAACACAATTTTCTGTTTACCAAAATACGTGGTTCTCCCACCTGCGTCGTGGGGGTAGGGAGAGGGGCATCGGCTTAAGTGCGAATGCGCACAGAAGCCGCAAGCCACTTACGTAATCGACACGTCCACAAAAACAGTCTATCGCGTCATCACTAAAAAAAAAACCCGCATAGGACTACATAGAAGGCTTTCTTAGAACCAATTTCATGAACCAACGAAATACATTGTGTGTATCAAAAGCGATTCGTCTTTGATGAATGTGTGGGGACGGGACGTAGCCCAGTGGTAAAGTGCTCGCTCGATGCGCGGTCGGTTTGGATCGATCGCCGTCGGTGGGCCCATTGGGTTATTTCTCGCTGGTGTATAAAATGCTGTAGTGTGTGCTATCCCGTCTGTGTGATGGTGCATATAAAAGATCCCTTGCTACTAGTAGTAACAAGGCCTGTTGAGAGTCATGACCTACTTTCCGTGACCTTGACCTTGGTACACTTAGTAGGTGTCTGGCCTTGGTGTGAGTCATAGACCGACCTTGGCATACTTGAGAGGTGTGTGTCATAGACCGACCTTGGCACACTTGCCAGCTGTCTGGCCTTGGTGTGAGTCATAGTGGTGTGGTCTACTAGGGTGAACGCTCGCCCGTGTCCCTGACCGACTTGGGTTGGTACTGACGTCCTTGGACTGGCCCTGACCGATTTGTTTAGCATTGACCGACTTAGTAGGCAGTGTCTGGTATACCTGGGCAGGTGTGCGACCTTGGTGTAAGTCATAGCCTTGACGTACTTGGTGTGGGACTCATCGCATTACCTTGACAGGGATGGTGTAGGATCCCTTGCTACTAATGGGAAAGTGCAGGGGGTTTCCTCTCTAAAACTGTCAGAAGTATGTTTCACATCCAATAACCAATGATTAATAAATGGAGATGCTCTAGTGGTGTCGTTAACGTACCACGTCTAAGGACTCTGCCCGACGCGAGGTAGTGTATTTATTTTTAGCGCGCTGAATGATGAATGGTTATCACTGTTTACATCCGGGAAGCGGTGGTATTCTATTTTATTGTCGATGACAATACTCTTCGGAACTAGAAGTTACATTCTTAAAGACGTGAAATAAGAAATGATTTAAATAGGTGTAAAACAGAATTTTCGTTCTACGCTATATGATAGCGCATTCACAAGATTATTATTAACTGACCTATTTCGTCACTTCATTCCGCGCTTCGCCGCTCGCACATGTAATGGTTTAAATGACAGGTGTTATTAACATGCATGAAGTAGTCAGCTGCGAACGAGGGTGCGAACGAGCTGCGCTGAGGGTGCGTCGTTCGTATCTCATGTGGGGAAATTATATTTTTTCTATTATTTTTAAAACAAAATAATAATTTATAGTTTGTTTTTATTTTACTTATTTACTTACTTATTTATTTATTTGTTTATTTATTTATTATGTTACGAGGGTTTTTTTTCAAGCAGCCTCTAATAACCCTGAGGGTTGCTCAGTGTTCCCTTGATGTGGGTCGGTCTGGGATATAATAATAATAATAATAATAATAATAATAATAATAGATTTTTATTTCAGATCAGAGATCCATAGAACATATATAAACATCACATACAAAACTGATTACATAATATACAGCAGCTTGTGCCAGCGATAAACACATACAGATTTGACGTACACCGCAGGTGGGCAAGTAGGTCGTTTGAAGTTGTTTCGATTCTGCTCTTCAGCGAATATGCTGTTGAGCGAAGTAAAACGCCAAAGCTTTTTACTCGATGACTGACAAACATCTTGCTGGCACTGTATGGTCGTCGTTGTCCGATCATCCATCGGTATGCATTATTATACCATATGTTAAGATCCTTCATGGTATCCTGCTTAAATTTCACCCATAATGCACCCGCGTACAAATTACTACAATAACTCACAAATAATTGTGTTTTAACAGATTCTGAACATTTTGCAAATCGCCGCAACAACATGTTTGCACGCACACAAAGGGCTGTATACTGTCGTTTAATGTCTTTATCGTATTTCATGTTTTTGCATATAATATGACCTAGATATTTATAGTTGTCAACAAATTTCAGTACATCACCACACAAATATATCGAATGCACATTGATCAACTTCAGAGTTTCTGGCTCAATACACATACAAACAGTTTTCATTGTATACTAAAACGCAAAAGAAACGCAGGTCCTGAAAATGCGAAAGAATTGCACTTTGTAAAGCAGTATCTTTGGTGGAATTGAACCTCAACTGTGTTAAAGGACATGGCACACACCCACACCGCAGTCCCACCTGCGTGTCAATTTCATTACCTGTGTGACGTCACGAATTCTCAAAACACGTTGTTTGCACGTGCTGGATCATCCGTATCATGAATCCAGTGCAAACACACTCATTGAAATGCTTATAAAGCCTACACACCTGGATTTAATCGCATAAATTCAATTTGAGTAGTGACAGACAACAGAATCACATTTTAAAAATGCCGCGACTGACGCAACTCCAGCGAGGGATGGCCATCGGGATGTTGCAAGCCGGACAGACCCGTACTGCTGTAGCCAGACAATTGGGATGTCATGTTTCGACAATCGCACGCCTTTCTCAACGTCACCAAATCACTGGATCTGTGAACGATCGACCACGCACCGGCCGCCCGAGGGTGACAACCGCAGCCCTAAACCGGTACATCCGGGTGACCCACCTTAGGAATCGGATGCTGCCAGCAGCTAACACCGCTCACCAGGTGCGTGGTCCACGTGGTCCAGTGTCCGCCGATACCGTCCGACGCCGTCTGAGGGCAGCAGGACTCCGTAACCGCCGTCCTTATGTGGGACCAATATTGACCCCTCGGCACCGCCAACAACGTCAACAGTGGGCGCAACAACATCAAAGATGGCGACGTGGCCAGTGGCAACAAGTTCTGTTTACTGATGAGAGCCGTTACAATGTTTCCAACGCTGATGGCCGAATCCGAGTATGGCGACGTCGACATGAACGTTACTCCGACTGCTGCGTTCTGCAGGCCGACCGATGGGGCGGGGGTAGTGTGATGGTGTGGGGTGGGTTCTCATTCAACCACAGAACACAACTTCATGTGTTCAGACAACGCGTTAATGCCGCCGTGTACCAAAATGACGTCATCAACAATCACGTCGTTCCCTTCTTTGCCGCTCACCCACGTGTGCGCTTGCTGCAGCAAGACAATGCCAGGCCGCACACTGCCAGGGCAACACAGGCGTTGCTGGCTCAGCACAACATCCCAACGTTGCCGTGGCCAGCCTTATCACCGGACATGGCGCCTATCGAACACGTCTGGGATGAAATCGGACGTCGCCTTCAGGCTCGCGGACAACCTCAGAATATGCAGGCGCTGGAGGCAGCATTGGTCCATGAATGGAACTCACTCCCTCAGGCATTCTTTCAACGGCTTGTCAACTCAATGAGGAGACGTTGCACTGCCTGTTTGAATGCCCAGGGTGGTCACACGCGATACTGACTTTGACAATGCTACAGGTCGTCTCTTTCACATTTTTAACATGGACCCCCACCCTACTTTATGACATGAAACAATAGCCAAAAAGGAATTCAATCAAAAATTTCCAACACCAATGTGTGCCGAATTGGTGTAGCTCCAAATTAAATGTTGAAATCTTCATTTCGTTTTGTTTTTTTAATATTTTATATCCAATTTAATGAGAACCTGCGTTTCTTTTGCGTTTTAGTATATTATATATAATATAATCTTCTGCAAATTTCTCGCAAATCGTTAACATTTTTCTTAATGCAGAAATAGATGGGCAAAGAAGTGACATATCCAGCCAATGCTCCACAACTGGACAACGGCCGTGGTATGCACTATCCTGTCTGTGGGATGGTGTAGGATCCCTTGCTGCTAATAAAAAAAAGAGTAGCCAATGAAGTGACGACAGCGGGTTTCCTCAATCAATATCTGTGTGGTCCTTAACCATATGTCCGTATAACCGTAAATAAAATGTGTTGAGTAAATAAAACATTTCCTTCCTCGTAAAATAAAGATTTTTAATTGAATACAAATATTTATTTTTAGCATTTTGTTTTAGTCATAGGGAAAGAAAGACATATTTGTCTCGAAGAAAGGAATGTTTGTTAAGAAGAAAGGCATATGCGTTAAGGAGAAGAAAGGAATATTTGTTAAGGAGAAGAAAGGGATGTTTGTTAAGGGAAGAAAGGAATGTGTGTGTGTGTGTGTGTGTGTGTGTGTGTGTGTGTGTGTGAAACTTCCCCAGCCCATTGCTTTGAAGAAAGAACGCGTGACTGCAACTCAACCCTCCAACCTAACCTATGATCTTTTAACTGCATTTTAAACACAAGTATTTCCCTAGAGTACAAGCCTTTTTACAGGGCTTTTTAATTACCAAATGGGTAAATACAGTGGTCGATCTAGGATCGATCCCCGTCGGTGGCCCATTAAGCTATAGCCAACCAGTGTATTATGTCTGGTATATCAAAGGTCGTAGTATGTTCTGTCTTGTACACACAGCTCTTGCTAGTATAAAGTAGCGGTAGAAATATCCAATCACAAATCTAGTCATAGAGTAAAAAACACAAAAAAACAAACGCAATGGTTTGGGTTTTTTTTTTTCTTTCTAAATTACAATCACTGGTCTCTCTAGAGACAATTACACACGAAATGGACACACATTGGGTTACATCGAGAGGCCTTAATGGCGACATGCGAATAATATGAGTGTTCATTTCTCTTCATCGTCGTCGTCGTCCTCCTCATCGTCGGTATCGTCGTCGTCTTGTTCATCCAAATATTCGCCGATCCATGAACGATTAATTTAGAACGAATCTGTGGTCTCACATCTTTGTCTGGATTCACAAACTGTAAAATGTTCCTGGTGTTGGGACCATTGTCAAAGTAATGCGTATATGTCAGAAAGCGAGAGTACGTGTCTTTAAATAACTTCCATTGCAATGTCTTCATGTTTTTTTCAATGGCATCTGGGGACATGTTTTTTTCTTCGTAGCGTTTCCTCTTGCTTGTCACGATTGATGTCGAATTCACGTTCCACCATGAGACGAATGCCTTCGTTTTCCAGGTCGGGCGACGGCTCTCCATTTCCCTTTTCGCACGTTTTCACGTGTCGCTGCAAGTCGCTTCCGTCTTTAAAGACCAGACCACACGTATCGCAAGACTGCATCCTCTTGACTTTTTTCAGATAGGGAATCTACCTATCATCTTCTTCTTCGTCGTCACTTTCGTAGGCGGGTATGCCTGGTAGTTTTCTCTTGAATGCGCCCCTTTGCATAATTTGCAGGTAGAGCTCTTTCTTCGACAGTGGTTGCACGTCTTCTGAGACATTCGCCGTTACGCTCGTGCTTTTATACCATTCGGACGGCCCCGTCTCTAAACCATTAGGCCAAAGACGCCAATGTTCGGGTGTGGTCGGTTTCAAGTCCACCAAGAGATGTCCGTAGGGCCTGTGGGTAGCTTCATCAAACCGATGCATGAAATGACTAGTGTTTTCCGGATACATCTGCCGTGCCAAAGTCAGAACTTGCTGCTTGTCGATGGGGTTGTTGAACAGCGCTAGATAATGGCAGTTTCTTATCTGTGTCGGGTCCTTGCTGTGATACAGTTTCTGGTTGATAGCGATGACGGATACGTTTCTGTGATGACTTCCTTCTGTGAACAGGTCGGTGATCCTTGGGTATTTATTAGCCATACACATCAGGTCGTCCAACACGATGAGATTTCTGACTCTGGGATCCAAATAACGATCCTTTTCCAAATTCTCAGGTATACCTTGAAATTTTTTCACTCGAGCAACCTTTTTGATCATATCATAGAGGGGTTGCCATCGTTTGTAGAGCCAGGTGATGCGCTGGGGAGGCGGCTGGATTTTACCATCTCTCAACAATTTGTATACCAAAAATGTCTTTCCACACGACGTGGGTATCGACACGATCATGGTGAAGGGATGTAGCAATCTTAGGGGATGCTGTTGCTGCTGTGGTGGTGGTGGTGGTAGTGGCTGCTGCTGTGGTGGTGGTGGTGGCTGCTGCTGCTGTGGTGGTGGTGGTGGTGATGGTGGTAGACCGTTAGCATGTTTTTGTTGAAAATGTCTTAACATGGCGTCTCTCCTCGAGAATGTGAAACCACATTCTGAACATGTGCTCTGCATGACGACTCTAAATGAAATGACGATATCTGACCCACATAGTTCCTTTTATAGCTTATTTAGAAATGCTTCTGCAGTTTCGGGGCTTTCCAACCCGTACCACTTTGTTGTTGTTGTTGTTGTTTCCGTTTCAGATCGGCTTTGGCTTGCTCTACCACTTGTTGTGTTGTGGAGACCATGACGACTTTGGGTGTCGGGGACTTGTTCTGTTCCTCTTTTTCTTTTTTCCACGTGGGATCGTAGAGTTCTAGACATCGATCCACACTGTACATGATCTGACTTTCCCCACCACGTTGAATTTCGAAGTGAGGTTGAAGTTTACCTTGTGCCTGCAGTTGATAGAAACGGGTCCACTTATCCACGTCGGGTACATATAACTTGTACTGGTCTGACATGTTGCTCCTCTGAAAGTTCTACCTCAAATTACGAGTTTTCCAAAACTATTTTACTTATATACCTTATGACGCATAAAGATATGGTACAGGAATGTTTGAATGTGTGTGATACGTATGACCAGTGTCCCTCCTCCCAAGTACAAATCTCATCGTGCGAGCTCCCAAAAAACATCGTTACCAAAATATTACCCTTTACCAGTGTTACTACCATAGGGACACGTCCAGAGACACACTCATGGACCCAGGACATAAATAAGAAAGCAAAACCTGTTATTCACGGTTTTATTCACAACATATAACATGAAAACATAGCACACGAGTGTCTAAAACATTTAATGTCTGAACAGGTTGTTCACATAAGGACATCTTGGAGAGAGTCTGTAATGTTCCATCAATGGGTCGTCTGTCTTCTTCCATCGGTAGACGCGAAGTCCGCAACAGTAACAGGTGATGGCATCGTGGTTTCCCGTGTAGTAGAAACCGGCCTTGGCAAGTTCTTTTGGTTTTTGACGTAATTGTATGGGCCACCGAGCATACGTCAGCATCCGGGCATAGAAATGTCTAATTTCGAGACGATGACAGAACACGTAACGTCTCGAATAGCAATCTTCCTCACAGGCATCATCTGTTTCACAGGCAGCATCCGTCTGATCTGTGGGTTCATCCACGAGTTCGCCATCTTCAGTTCCAACCCCATTGTCACGTGTAGCATCCGTTTGATCTGTATAATGAATACTCTTCTTCTTCTCATCTTGTTTGGTAGTCACTCTTTTACATTTGATTGTATGTCTTTCTGAACATTTGCAGACCAAGACGTCGTCCTCGTCGCTACTGCTGCTACTAACACTGCTCGAATATCCCGATGTCATTTTCTTCGTACCAGAATATCTTCAAACTCCAAAGCAAAAATAGATCTCGTTCACAGAACTTTCGGCAAGCGAATGACGCTACTAACAAAATACCCCCTTTTTATATCTAAATACGAGCCTACATAGGTCAAGACCAGTCGTAAGTAGGCCAAGGACAATAGTCTGGGGGACAGTCCAAGGGCACAACGGAACTAGTCTAAGTAGGTCAGGGCATGACTCATACCAAGGCCAGACACCTGCCAAGTATGCCAAGGTCGGTCCATGACTCACACCAAGGCCAGACACCTGCCAAGTGTGCCAATGTCGTTCTTTCTTCAAAACAATGGGCTGGGGATGTTTCACACACACACACACACACACACACACACACACACACACACACACACACACACACACATTCCTTTCTTCCCTTAACAAACATCCCTTTCTTCTCCTTAACAAATATTCCTTTCTTCTCCTTAACGCATATGCCTTTCTTCTTAACAAACATTCCTTTCTTCGAGACAAATATGTCTTTCTTTCCCTATGACTAAAACAAAATACTAAAAATAAATATTTGTATTCAATTAATCTTTATTTTACGAGTGGTTGCACGTCTTCTGAGACATTCGCCGTTACGCTCGTGCTTTTATACCATTCGGACGGCCCCGTCTCATAACCATTTAAAAAATCCTTCGTAACATAAAAAAATAATTTAAAAAATAATAATAGAACAAATTTAATTTCCCCGGATGAGATACGAACGACGAACCCTCAGCGCTGGACGCGAAGTCGTTCGCAGCTGACTACTTCACGCAAGTTAACAACACCTGTCATTTAAACCATTACATGTGCGAGCGGCGAAGCGCGGAATGAAGTGACGAAATAGGTCAGTTAATAATAATCTTGTGAATGCGCTATCAGATAGCGTAGAACGAAAATTCTGTTTTACACCTATTTAAATCATTTCTTATTTCACATCTTTAAGAATGTAACTTCTAGTTCCGAAGAGTATTGTCATCGACAATAAAATAGAATACCACCGCTTCCCGGATGTAAACAGTGATAACCATTCATCATTCAGCGCGCTAAAATTAAATACACTACCTCGCGTCGGGCAGAGTCCTTAGACGTGGTACGTTAACGACACCACTAGAGCATCTCCATTTATTAATCATTGGTTATTGGATGTGAAACATACTTCTGACAGTTTTAGAGAGGAAACCCCCTGCACT
The DNA here is from genome assembly GCF_016097555.1 of Gigantopelta aegis. Classification (NCBI taxonomy): domain Eukaryota; kingdom Metazoa; phylum Mollusca; class Gastropoda; order Neomphalida; family Peltospiridae; genus Gigantopelta; species Gigantopelta aegis. The sequence goes on from NC_054706.1 coordinate 35,330,615, forward strand.
TTCCCATTAGTAGCAAGGGATCCTACACCATCCCTGTCAAGGCTAGGCGATGAGTCCCACACCAAGTACGTCAAGGCTATGACTTACACCAAGGTCGCACACCTGCCCAGGTATACCAGACACTGCCTTCTAAGTCGGCCAATGCTAAACAAATCGGTCAGGGCCAGTCCAAGGACGTCAGTACCAACCTAAGTCGGTCAGGGACACGGGCGAGCGTTCACCCTAGTAGACCACACCACTATGACTCACACCAAGGCCAGACAGCTGGCAAGTGTGCCAAGGTCGGTCTATGACACACACCTCTCAAGTATGCCAAGGTCGGTCTATGACGACGCCTGCACCAAGGTCAAGGTCACGGAAAGTAGGTTATGACTCAACAGGCCTTGTTACTACTGCTACTAATGGAAAAATGTGGCGGGTTTCCTCTCTATGACTCAAAATTACCAAATGTTTTACATCCAATAGCCGATGAATAATAAATCAGTGTGTTCTAGTGGTGTCGGTAAACAAAACAAACTTTAACTTTGATGAATATGCACATGTGTATTTGTTTACAGATTAACACTTCTTTTGAAGGAGGCATATTTAGACTGAAAATAACGTTCCCACGTGATTATCCGTTTAAACCTCCAAAAGTAAGTGATTGTTTCTTTATTTTATGTTTATAATAAATATACTGAGTCAAATTAAAAACTTCACAATCTAAAATTTGAATAAAGTCAATGAGAGGTGAAAGCAGGTAATTTTCAGGAATAAATATTGTAATGGCAATGTCTACACTCCATTTGAAGCCCATCAAAGCCCACGTGACCCAATCCATAGCACGTGCACAGCACCATTGAGGCAAACGTGGTTTTGCACGTGCCACTGGTCACGTGGCTACAATAGCACACGTTTTCATCGTTACTTGCTCAAAATAGTCTGACACAACGAAAAAAACATTAAAGCCGCACACCCTAGTTCCATCCATCGAAAATAAATTATAATTTGGTTAATCTACAAACCTGTAACACACTTAGATCACGTTTTTATCAAATGGAGTTTTTATATCGATAAATACCATGGGAATTCCCATGTCCCAATTGCTTGAAATAATTTTGAAAGTTAGTATTCTGATGTCACCGGTAGATGTCGCTCGAAGCACAACAATGCCTACGTCACGACAAATTTCACAGAGTGCGCACAGACTTGAGGTGCGTTCTTTTCACCTCTCCTGGACATGTTCCAACTGTTCTGTCCTGGTTGTATCCCCTCTCCAGATATCGTAAGACTTAGCAAAATTATTGGTTTTAAGGGTTTGTAACGTTTTGTATTGAGACACTTACTTGTCTGAACTTTATTGTTACTGAAAATGTTCACGAACTGTGAAGAAAAATCTCACAAATGAACAACAAGCAAACGACAACAAATCGGATGTTGATTGCTCGACCCGTGCACGAGAACCAAAAATGATAACGGTCACGTGGAATACCAACGGCTGTGACGTTTACACAGGAAGATTCACTCTAAAAATAGATTGGACCTCGCTTGCTTAACGGTTTTTTTCTCGAGTGCACGCCTGTTGTTAAGAAATACAAAAAATGCATTTCGTGGTTTTACAAACATCAGGATTACCAGGATTACCAAAAACAACTTCAGGTGAATGGAAATGTGTATTCTAAATAATAAAATGTAAGTAAAATGCAATTTTATTTGTGAAAAAATGGGTTTAATAGCGAAAAACAACGCCGTAATGGTTAACAATTAGCCGTAACTAGGGCGTGTCCCTTTAAAACAATCCGAAATCGGCGCGCTCACCACCACGCATGGAGCCCATATGTTGGACCCATTTTGACCCAATTTCATCGACGTCAACGTCAACCGTGGCCACAACGCCACTTGCGATGGACTCCGAGGAAATGGAATAAAATCGTGGTTAGCGATGAATCAAGATTCACACTGCGATTTGCCGATGGCAGGCAGAGGGTTTGGAGAAGACACCTGCGCACTCTCAGGAACCCTCCACAGACTTTTCAGGTACTTGGTGCCGCATTAGTGGAACAATGACGCCGTATCCCTAATGCAGTCTTTACACGCATCAGGCAGTCAATGAGGCGGCGTTACCTTGCAGCTGTGGGTACACATGGAGGGCATACGCGCTACTGAACCTGTGATTTCATCAGACCCTGCTTATGAATTACCATTTTGACTGTGTGGTTTTGACGAATGCTGTGGGCGTAGCGAACAGATTTTTGACTCAACATTTATTCCTATTCTTTCTTAGGACGTCATACAATTAAAAAAACACCTTATTTAACACGTTCTTCTGTCATATTTGCTAATTAGCCAAGATGAAACGGTTGATTTTAATTTGACTCAATATATAATGAGCCTAAATATACACAGGGTACTGGGTAAGAGAAACACTTGCAATCCACCTTTCTAACGATTCACAATTCAATAGTTGCAATCAGAGCTTCTCGAATTTTTATAAAATCCACTAGCCATGGGATCAGTGATGTAAAAAATTTACTAGCCATGATTAAAAATTCACTAGCCCTATTGTAAGTTTATACAATTTTAATAAATAATAGTAAGAATCCGATATGTCTCCTAAAGAGGGAGATAGAGCTTAAAACACTAAAACATTGGGAGTTTGGGGTGGGGATAGGATATTCATAATTACAAAATAGATTTAACTGCAACATTTGAGAGAAAAAAATTCACTAGCCATCGGGAATGGCAATAGTAGTTATTTACTAGCCCAACATTGAATATCACTAGTCATAGGAGTGGGGCTACCATAATCTAGAAGCTCTGTTGCAATTTTCTGATTCAATATTGTTTTAAATTTTATGAATAGATAGTAGAGACCAGTAGCGTTAATATAAGGTGTCATTTGCTATTCTATCTTGTATATTGACTGAACTACAGACATTTAAGTTATCCCTACCCCTAATTCCTTCATGGCGCAGATTTCAACACTGTTATTAAAAACATCAACATTTTTAAAAATCGGAATAGATTTGGCAACTAAGAAACCCAATTCCATAAACTACATATATCAGGGTATTCAAAAATACCCTCAGACCTTTCAGATCTATTCGGTTACCCAACCCCACCCCCTTAGTTCTTGGACTATACATTACCGAGGCCGATCATACTCTATTGTGACCCGATTTTAATGTTTTCTTTCTTTTTCTTTATTGCTCTCTCCCTTATTTTAGGCTAGCACGGGTCTATGTGGTTGTATTTTATTTCATTTCATTCATTCATTCTTTCATTCGAGCTATTTGCAGGTGGTGTTTGTAACAAAGATGTATCACCCTAATATCGACGGATACGGTCAAATCAACATTGATGTGTTACGTGACAGCTGGACCCCTGGCCTAACAATTATTAAAGGTCGAAATACAAGTTTAACTAGTCTTATATCCCACCACATTAATTAAAATGTGTTGATTGCATGGTTAAATAAAACATCCCCAAGTTTGTTTTTGTATCCAACTACATTGCTTATTCAGTGCAGGGATATAAGGTTAAAAGGCCCCTCACCCCACACACACACCACCTCCTTTCGATCTCAGTTTCGATTTTTGAAAATATACTACTCAAAAGAATTTAAGGGTAAAAAATTTATAACCAAATAAGTTTCAGAGTGTATTAGATTGATGATGTAAACTACACCAAAAATTTAATTTATTGTTCCATATTTACAAAAAAACACAAATAAACGTCACTGTATACAAGAAAGTCACATGACATGCTGTCAAAGTTGAAGGTTGTCAAACATGGATTTTACACATTAGAACATTCGTTTAATAGTGTGTGAATCCACCCCTGGCGCGAATACACTCGACACATCGTTGCCTCATGCTGTTGATCAGACGTCTGAAGAACTCTTGGGGAATGGCCTGCAACTCTGCCATAAGAAGTTGACCCAGATCATGAAGGTTGGCCGGAGGGGCATGGTTATCCCGAACTCTCCTGCCTAATTCGTCCCAGGCGTGCTCTATTGGGGCCAAGTCAGGCGAATATGCTGGCCAATCCATCCTGGCGATACCTTGTTGTCTGAGAAAGTCCGTTACCACCCTGGCGCGGTGGGGTCTGGCATTGTCATCCTGCAGAACTGCCCCGCCGCCAATCTGCTGAAGGCCTGGGAGAACCAACGGCCGGATAATCTCATTCAGATAGCGGATTCCATTCAGATTGCCATCCACCACATAGAGGGGGGTCCTGTGGTGGATAGAGATGCCGCCCCACACCATGACGCTGCCACCACCGAACCGGTGACGTTGTCTAACGTTAACGTCAGCGAAGCGCTCCCCAGGACGTCTGTAGACACGAACCCGACCGTCGTTGAACTGGAGACTAAATCTGGACTCATCAGTGAACATCACTCGACCCCACTGAACACGTTGCCACCGCAGATGAAGTTTGCACCAGTGACGTCTGGCCGTTCTGTGACGTGGTAGGAGTGGTGGTCGAACAGCCTGGCGACAGCAGCGTAGATTATTGGCTCTCAGATGATTGCGTATGGTTTGATCAGACACTCGAGTTCCAGTCGCAGTCCGCAGATTGTCACGTAATCGGCGTGCAGTGGTTGTGCGTTGACGTAGAGCCATATTGGTGATGTAGCGGTCCTCTCTATTTGTAGTACTTCGGGGTCTTCCCGAACGTGGACGATTTCGAACAGAATTCGTTGCTTGGTACCGTTGCCACAGTCGGCCAACGACACTCTGACTGACACCAAGTCTCAGAGCAACATTTCTTTGCGTATTGCCATCCTGAAGCTAAGCAATAGCCCTTCCTCGATCTTCGATAGTCAGTTGACGTCGTACCATTGTCGAATTTGGAGTGTGCACCGTACACGAACGCAAGCTCCAATTATACGGAAATTCAGCATTGGGAACATGGAATACACATGCAAAGCGTGCAAATGAAGCGCTTTGTGAAAAAGCAAGTTATGGGAACTTAGCAGACCTTTCGCTTTCGCCCTAATTTACGTGCAAATGTAAGCATGTTTTCGCCATTAGAACTAGTCGACAGTGTCAATGACAGTGGATTTTAATTCATTTATGGGTTGCTTAGACCCACTTTCGTCAAAATGGAACAATACCATGCGTGACATTATGGTCTAGCTAATATAATTGACATTCAGATAATAATGTCGAAAATATCGTCTGACCCTTAAATTCTTTTGAGTAGTATAATAACAAAAGTAAATTGCCCCAAAATGTAGACTATAAGCAGGGCTCACAATGGAACAAACTTTGGAGTAATTTAGAGTATGTCCTTGAAAATTATAAATATGTTGTTAATTTGAGGAATATTTTATTAGTCGGATATGTTGTAGCAACTTGGTATAAAAATTAGCATTTGGCCAATTTGGCAATATACACTGTATTTAGGAATACACTATTAGAGTACCGTAGTTATGTCTGTATAAACTACAGATATGTAATGTGGCACTGAACGTCAGTCGGTTAACTTCCCGATAAACAGTCAATATCTGCATAGGCGTATGGGCCTCCATTTTGGTAGAAGGGCAGGCTGGTTTTTGCCCGAATGAAACAAAAATGCCCGAATCTGAATAACAACATTTACTTAGTATTCGTATTGGCATTACTATCAAACAGCTACATGGGGTTGCATACGGAGCACTACACATTTTTACATAGATTACAACTAATTTTGCGGGTAGAACAATAGAAATACGTACTATAAAGGTCTTGTGTTAGCATATTTTGCCCGATTATCTCTCTCATTTTTGCCCGAATACAATGTGTGCCCGAATTGGAGTATTTGCTCCAGCACTAGAGGGGGCAGTTCCCCACCTATCCCGCCCCGGTCTCGTACGCTTATGAATATCTGCTGTTACTATTTATTATGTATTCCCTGCATTTTTATATATATTATTCACTATATATATATATATATATATATATATATATATATATATATATATATATATATATATATATATATATATATAAAGAGTCTACGATTCAGATTTTCTAGCCCCACTTTAAAAAAAGAAAAGCTTGCGGCTTTTTGATATGATCATTAATCATTATTTATAATTTGAGCCCCATTTAAAAGTCTGCCAGCAGTAGTCATTGGATTTCCATCTTACAACACTATCCTAATTACAGCACTTCGTCAATCTTCAAGTCGGACTTAATCACGTCTTAGGGCCGTCTTTCATGTCTGCTGTATATTAAAGGCCGTGGTTTGTGCCATCCTGCCTGTGGTATGGTGCACATAAAATATCCCTTGCTACTAATGGAAAAATGTAGCGGGTTTCCTCTCTAGGACTATATGATAAAACTACCAAATGTTGAACATCATTAACTCGTGGAATAAAAAATATTGGGGAAAACAACTGACATGTAGTTCTGTATAGATAGATAAATAGATACATGTAGATAGATAGATACTAAGATAGACAGACATATCAGACCTACGGACCAGTAGAGTTGATCCCAATCAAATGGTAGCAATGCAACCGTTCTTTGCCATGTTCAGAGTTTTATTCTCATAATTAGTTTCGTTTGTGTATGTTTTAAAAAATAATTTCTGGCACGCCCACTATTTGACCACATATTTGTCTGTTCGGTCCTGATTGTACGATAATTGACAATAATTTATCTATTTATGAAGTCAAGGCTGAAACAAGCTCTCGGGGCCTTTGGCGCTTTAGGATATTTCTCCCCCACTTTTAAAATTATAAGTGTATGTATCTGGACTAAAGAAACATGACTGCTTTCATTATTGTTATTATTATTATTTAGATGTGTCACCCCGTGTCTACACACACACACACACACACCACCAACACCACCACCACCACCACCTCCTCCTCCTCCTCCTCAACCTAGCGCTATTTTAAACGTTTATTGTGTTTAGTCAATAATTTTCAACCTACACACAGAGCGCCTTAAAGATAAATAGTTTCTTATCTTGTCCATGGTCCAACATAATAGTTTCTCTAACTTAATGCACGTTTTAGTTAGAATGCTCATAACTGATTAATATTTTAATTAGTATGACTAATTGTGAGCAAGATTAGCATAAAAGTAAAAACAAACAGTCACATAAATTGCAATTTATTAATCAAGTTTTAATCACCTTGTTCTGGGATTACACCGTAGCTACTCAGGGTTAATTGTTATTGGTTAGTGTAGTGTCAGAAGCAGAAGGGTAATAGCTTTCCACTTTCCACAGAGATAGACTCAGGCTAATATTGCGTAACGAACCCGTTACCGTGGCCTATGTCACGAAATAGAAAATAAAATGTGTTACATCGGTATGAATCCGAATCAGCCTAATCACTAGCTTTTGTGCTCCTTTTTTTCAGTGCTACTTGCTATACGACTAATGCTGGACGATCCCAATCCAGATGACCCACTTGTGGCCGAAATCGCGATTGTTCTCAAACGTGACAGATCTAAATACGAAGCAACTGTAAAGGAATACACTAGGTTGTATGCTAAGTGATGATTCTCAAACGTGACAGGTCTAAATACGAAGCAACTGCAAAGGAATACACTAGGTTATATGCTAAGTGATGGTTCTCAAACGTGATTCTCAAACGTGACAAGTCTAAATATGAAGCAACTGTAAAGGAATACACTAGGTTATATGCTAAGTGATGGTGACAGACAGACCTACGTACGAAACACCTGTAAATGAGTAGTCTAGGCTGTATGCTAAGTGATGATTCTCAAACGTGACTGATCTAATCACGAAGAAAGTGTAAACGAATATCTAGGTTATATTTTAAGAGACCACAGCCAAACCACCACTATTCCTGTTGACGGCCAGCCTGAACAGCAGCAGCAGCAGCAGCAGCAACATTGTGGGAGATACGATAAAGAATTGTGCTGATACTAGCGGCATTAACGTATCCATGCACTAGGGACGAAAAATAAAGTTTGAAAGATTGAATCCCGAGTGATTATTCATCACATAATTCATACATTGACCTCTTTGTCAGTCACCATGACTTTAAAAACAAATAGGTCTGCTAATACTATGAGTTATGTTAGTCAGCCAGTCAGTCTTAAGCTCATTTGCGACCCCTCTTTCAACCACAGTCTTTCTCTGCCTCCGAGTCTTTGTCAACGTCAGTGTCAGTGTTTCGTTCTCACTCAGACTCTCACACTCAATCTCACTCTGAGTCTCTCTCTCTCTCTCTCTTTAATTAAATATTTTATATGGTTGCAAACACATTGAAGAAATCAAAATTAAATTCTTCAGGCAGTCCTATGTGCGACACGTTAGCATACTTCTTTCCCCAGTGGAATGGTGGAATATTTGATGCTGTTGTTGGACCACTTATAATGGAGGCTGCACAGTCTTCAGCCATCTTGAACGAGGTTACCTGAAATAAATAATTGAGTATGTTTAACAGCGCATTACAATGTGTTTCCTACACTCGTTCATCTAGTGAAGCTACGGCCCGGCCACGGGCTGTTGAACTGCTAAGGTTCTGACTGGGTTATATTTGTATTCTTGTATAAAGAACACACCCAGTCCCTACGCCGGCTCCAAATGTAATACAAAAATCAACCTCCACTGAGGGGTTCCAACTACGGACTCTCAATACAAGAGTCCATGACCCGGCAACACAAAGCGCTCGTAACACTTACGTCAGACGTACGCCACATATTATGTATGGTGTACGTCTGACGTAAATGTTACATACATGTGCTTTATGTTACCGGGCCCAGCGCTCAACCAACTGAGCTAATAGGAAAAGTCACACTACCAACACTATATCCACCGTATGTTTTACGATGGTGGATTGTAACTGCTTGTTCCCTTGCTCTCACCAACATGAGGGAAAGCGTACAGGTAAGCTCCCGAATTCAAATTCGTTACAGTTAATATTTCGTTCTCCCACACTTCCAGGTAGTACTAAACCAAATAACTTCCGGCTGGGTGAAAGTTCGAGGTGCACCGTTCTCCCACACTTCCAGGTAGTACTAAACCAAATAACTTCCGGCTGGGTGAAAGTTCGAGGTGCACCGAACTTTTGATAGAGAAGTGAACACCACAAGTCCTGTGATTGGTTATAAATGTGAGTGTATTGGTCGTAAAAAATAATAGTTTCATCTGGGTAAAAAAATATGCAATTTTATTTCATCTAGTATCAATGTGTCAAGTAGCCTTGTGCTTGAAACATGTATGGGGTACCTGTAAAAAAAAGTACTCGAATTTTGTGCGGAACTAGGGTAGTCATAGACGCTACCCGTTATCTCAGAAACGAGCAGCTTGACCCCCTTTTGTTTTTTATTCACTTTAAGTGTGAGGGGTGGTAGTATTTATATTCGTGGTGTTTATGTCGATTGATACGCTGCAGATAGGAGTTTTAGCCACATATGTTACTATTGTCGTCTGTGGGATTTGATTTGGTAGTATACACCCTATAAAGTCGAAAGCGTTAAAGTACACCAGGGGCGGATCTCGGATTTTGAGAAGGGGATAGCATCTGTGCGTGCTTGAAAATCCACATACCTCACTGAACGATGTGTGTGTGTGTGTGTGTGTATGTTGCGCGCGCGCGTGTGTGTGTGTGTGTGTGTGTGTGGTTAAATAGGGGTCTAAACCCCCAACTCCCCTTGGATCCGCTACTGTATATAATAATAAACGTACGACCACTGCAAACGTTTACAATGATACAGCACAATATGTGTTATTAGATGCTATCGTAAGATGATACCAACACAATTGGTTTGGGTTTTTTAGGCTTCTTGTTGTTTTAAACTATACAAATAAATGAAAATGTAAGTTAAAATGTTTTCTTAATAATAAAAGTAATTGTAGTAGAAATATGTTCTGTTAACTCAACTTTCAGCAAGTAATTAAGGAATAGGGTAGGTGTATAGCTGGAAAAAATAAAGGGATTGTTTGCCATACATGAATAGTGAAAAATAAATTTGTATTTAAAAAATCATAATAATAAATTAAAGAAAAAAGCCTATTTTTGTGTAACTACACACATTTTAAATGCTTAAAAACTGGCATTCAAGAAAACAGGCCTCGTAAATTCGGCCCTTGATGATTCATCGTGTTCAGCTCAAATATTGGGTCGATATTTAACATTTAATCTAATACAGGGGGACGGGGGGTAGCCCAGTGGTACAGTGCTCGTCTGATGCGCTATCGATCTAGATCGATTCCCGTTGGTGAGCTCATTGGACTATTTCTCTTTCCAGCCAGTGCTCCACAACTGGTGTAACAAAGGCCGTGGTATGTACTATCCTGTGTGTGGGATGGTGTATATAAAACAGTCCCTTGCTGCTTATTGAAAAGAATAGCCCATGTAGTGGCGACAGCAGTTTTGCTCTCTCAATATCTGTGTGGTCCCTGACCATATGTTCAACGCCATATAATCGTAAACAAAATGTGTTGAGTGCGTTACTCCTTTCTTTAATCTAATACAGGAGCACATGTTTCAAGTGTCAGTGACACATTTGCGACCTTGGGTTGGTTGCTAGTGGCGATAACAGTACAACAGGGAGCATTATTACCTTTGTATCAATACATCCTCCAAGGAATGGTGCTTCTTTCCTCAACTCACCACGGCAGCAGATTGCTTTACAAGGGTTCCCTTCTGAGAATGGATCATTCTTATAATCTGTTCCAGAAAAAAACATCACGAATAAAAATCATCTTTCTTCTATACCAACAAGATCCTAACGTACCAGTAAAAGCCGCTAAGGAGCTGAACTTCTATTTTTAGACATTTGTGTGGATATTTCATTTTAGCTTTTGCTCAGTGTTCAATATTTGGTTCGAACGTTTGAGGCAGGGCTTCTACAATGTTTATAAAATCCACTAGCCATGGGAACAGTGATTTTAAAAAGTTACTAGCCACGATTAAAAATTAACTAGCCCTACTTTATTTAAGTTCATACAATTTTACTAAATAATAGTACTAATCAGACATGTCACCTAAAGAGGGAGATGGAGCTTAAAAACACTATCATTGGGGGGTTGGGGTTCGGGGCAGGATATTTGTATTTACAAAATAGACAACTGCAAATTCACTAGCCGTCGGGTATGGCAATAGTAGTTATTTACTAGCCATGGGAGTGGGGCTACCATAATCTAGAAGCCCTGTTTGAGGGAAGCATACCCTTCCTTAATACGTACATTCTTGTATTTGGTTTCATCAAAGTCCACTTTACAAACATCATCCTTGATTTTCTTCTATACTGATCTATTTTTCATGATAATCAGTAGACTTTCTATAATTAAACCTTCACACAACCACAAAAGCTTTACAAAAACAAAACAGTTAAAAGTTTATTTTGTTTAACGATACAACTAGAGCACACTGATTTTTAAAAAAATCATCGGCTACTGGATGTCAAACATGCTAATTTTGACATATAGTCTTAAGAGTGAAAACCCTTTGACATATCAGTCGTGGTACACTGGCTGGAACGAGAAATAGCCCAATGGGCCCACCGATGGGGGTCGATCCTAGACCGACCGCACATTAAGCGAGCGCTTTACCACTGGGCTACATCTCGCCCTACAAAAAAAAAAACCCACAGATCTCTCAATACGACCAAAGTTAGGCCCCACCTAAGACCGCGATGTAGTCATGGATTATAAGGCTCACCTAAAAAAAAATGATTACTACCCTCTACGTTTTCCCGTGAACATCTTTGCAAGTGTTAATAATACACTCTGAGGAGGTATACAAACATGTTACCACCCACATCGACAGAGTTATATAACTGCGATCACTACAACAGCATATCGTCAGAGAGGTACGTGTTCTGTATTTATTTCATAGGTCTACTAATTCTAGATAAACCTGCTAAAATTACGTTTATTTAAAATTACAAATACATTATGATAGTCTATATATTATATATCGAATCAAAATTTAAAAATAAAATTAATTTAAAAATCCAGATCTTGATATTTACGAAAATATCGATTTGTTGTAAAACTTTATGGTTAAAGCAATCGTTCCGAAAATTCAGTTCAATCAATTGATTAATCGACTGATCAAATCGGTTAATCCACACAAATCAATATCTCATTCTTTCTTTTTCTTTCTTTCTCTCTCTCTTATTCTCTCTATATCTCCCGTCTCTCTTTCTTTCTTTCTGTCCCTTCATCTCTCCCTCGCTCTCTCTCTCTCTCTCTCTCTCTCTCTCTCTCTCTCTCTCTCTCTCTCTCTCTCTCTCTCTCTCTCTCTCTCTCTCTCTCTCTCGATCAGTGTACATCTCTCTCTCTCATGATCAGTGTACATAACAGTAGAGGGGGACGTTCTCACGTTACGATTTTTGTAGTAACGTCTTCAACGTTACTGAGATTTCTTCAGTTAAAACATAATTTGTGGGAAATTGTAATCACAGACATATTTTCATTGACATAAATAAAATATTGATACACATGTACAAAACGTACGAATTTATTATGTACCGGTAGCAAAATTATTATTAAAAAATAAAACCACACGTAAATTGACTGAACTCTTGACAAATGTAGCCTACTTCAATGTAATTTGACTGACAGCTTGTTTTAGTAGTAGTCCAGGTTTATCGGTATCAATCTGGGGAATAATGATTATAGTAATTTTTAGCAAGGTATGCATATCTAGGGCTGGAAAATATGTGCTAGCATTGGAATAGTGGTAACTTTTGAGTATTATCACCCTAAAATAATCATTTTTAAAATACTACCAACACACGGTAAAACAACCTATTTCAACCTAGTGCTACTTTATCATTAAGCAGTCCTTATCAATGACATTTGTCACACCTGTGGTAATGTTAAATATCATTTCAGAAAACTTTTAATAAAATGTTGAAGTTGAAAATTTTAGCATTAGTAATACATACATTGTGGTGCATAAATTTTGAATAATGCAGTATTTCAGTTTCAGAAATATTGGTATCTATCATTTAGTTTTAAAATGTTAATAAAAGTTTTGGAATATATACAATTACACATATTTGTGGCTATTTTATAGAGGAATCCAAATAACTGAATATATTTTATGCAATTTGTGTATTATAACCAGTAGAACTAATGTTTTTTACCCCCCCCCCCCCCCCCCAAACAAAAACCCCCAACTTTTTGATTATTTTAATAAATTGTATTTCATTTCCCTGCTGCTGTTAGGCATATTCTTCTGACATCAAATATACGTTTATAGTAACATGTTGTAATTATTGTAAACCGACCTCAGCAGTGTAGTGGTTAAGCCATCGGACTTATGTCTGGTAGGTTCAAATCCCAATATAGGCTCCAAGCCAGAGTGAGTTTGACGACTCAATGGGTAGGTGTAAGGTCACTTCACTGAATTGTCTCTCACAAACTACTACGGTAACCCACTGTCTTAAAAGGACAGCACAGGTAGTTAAGATGTATGCTCAGGACAGCGTGTTTGAACCTTAATTGAGCAGAAGAACGAAAACAAAATATAAATGAATGAATGAACCATTGTAAAGTGTTCAGGAGAAATATTATAATCACATTCATTTCCCTCATCCTTATTTGTACTTTTCCCATATTCCAGTAGTCTACATATCAGTGTAATTTACTGGCAATCCATTTGCCACACATGGAATTTGGCAGTGTACACATCTTTGGGCAGTTTCAAGCCAGCAGATCCAGAATAACCTCAACTCCTTCCTTTTCAATCATCCACCCTCTACCAATAGGGCTTGGCACATTCAGTTGTTGCTCTGGACACTCCCCTCAATATTTTTCACATCAAGGTCTGAAGCTGTATATATAACCTGGAGGCTGATGACGTCAACTTTCGTCACACAAAACAGGATGTATCTGAGATCACTGACCTTAGTGTATGATGCACTGAGGACACAGAAGAAGCATGTGAATGCCTTTACTTTGGAGTTTTTAGTTCTCTGGTGGGATCTATTGCTGCCCAAACTAAAAACAAATGTCCTGAGTCTCCCTTAAGCTGATCATCGATTTCATGGCAATTACTCTACCTTTGGCGGCAAATTAGTGGCTGAAGTAGCTTTGTTAGTCTTTCTAAGTTTTAAATGTGGTGTGGACAAAGCTCACGGTAATGGTCCAAGGGATTGAGATAAAATACCATCCATTTGGATGCAACACTTCCCTCAATATTTTTCATATCAAGGTCTGAAGCAATATCTATAACCTGGAGGCTGATGACTGTTTACTTCAACTTTTGTAACGCAAAACAGAATGCACCTGAGATCACTGACCTAAGTATATGATGCACTGAGGACACAGCAAATTAGTGGCTAAAGTAGCTTTGTTAGTCTTTCTAAGTAATAAATGTGGTGTGGACAGATCTCACGGTAATGGTCCAAGGGATTGAGATAAAATACCATCCATTTCGATGCAACAAACAAAGAACAATCTGCTTTTGCTTCTTTTTTATACATTATGCTAAACCTCTACATCTTGTTAGTTTTCATCAGGTTTTGGAATTAGTTTGCTGGTAGGTCTTTTTCTAGTCACTCACACTTAAATGCATTTATGAGTCTAAAGGTGGTGATATCTCTGGGAGCTACCTTTGCAGTAGAAATCCTAATAAGGTCCTACTTTTCTGTGAATGGACCTATCCTTTGATGACAAAAACAACTGCTGATGCTGCTTCCTGATCGTTTTTTTTATTCTTGGTCAGTACGTTTGATTTGTTACCTTTTAACTGACCTAGGGATGTACTGCTGGGTTCAGCTGGTAATAATACTGTTCGATAACTCCAACGTTCTGGCTCTGCCTCCAGGAGTCTGAGTATCTTTGTGACCCCAGTGGTCTAGTTCACAGGAATCCACCCGAAATGGTTTTTGCTAGACATCTGCACTGAGAAGTGGCCCATGTTTCACGCTTAATTCTTATCAGGATTCATCCTCAGACCACAGTTTAGGGTTAGGTACCTGGCATAGTTGATCTTATCATAGGCAAAACACCATGAGATCATAGTTATTGTGGTATTATGGTGCACATTCCAATTCCCAACACTAAAAACACACAGAAGGCCAAGAACATGTATTACATCCTCTAGCATGTGTATGTACGACATCCTGTATGTAGATAGATCTCCATTCTTGTGAATTAGGTGTTCTATTAAATATATCCATATTGTCATCAGCTCACCTAAGAGTGGACTTTACAAGACACTATTGAATGTCTGTTCAAATCACCGACCATGCTAAGAATGACTATCAAATCACTGCTGCCTTAAACAGTGTCCTTAATCCACATTATAAATCCCCTTACAGTACTAACTTCGTAATGGTTTCTTAGACATACTTATGTACCCTGACAGTATGGTTGCAGTGTTTACAAGCACTGACCCCCAGTGATGGACACCTTAGAAGAATGTTTAAAACGTGCTAAATTGTTTAAGTAGCTTTTACAAAAAGCGTTTGATCCATAACTATCATAATTTTTCAACAAGTAGTTTTTTCGTGATTACTTCTGACTGTGGTTAACTTTTGTGGCGGGTGCATTGAGAAGGACAGATACCCAGCATATTCTGAGCTTGGCATTTGGTTATATTAAATCTGGTCTACCTTGGGATTTACCAACCCTCTGGACATGTCTGCCCTGCAAGGATCTACATCAGGTTCTTCTTACAGGCAATTTTAACAGCTTCCTTGGTTTTTTGGATATGGTTCTCTCTGGTGAGATGAAGTCACATAGGTTCATACGTGCACCGGCTACATAGATGCCCAGCACTTGGTACTCACTGTTGACAAATGTCTACTTTAATCATCGAATCAATGGCATATACGTTTAGGCCAGGGTTTATGGACCACATCGTTCTAGAGCCGAACTTCAACACATTGAAAAACTTAGGTCAACCACACACCAAAGCTGTTTTTGGTTAGTCTGGTGCCATCAAATTATGTTAGATCATGTTCTATGTCGTCTGCTGCCAGATATATGGTTCATGCCAGAACAGATGCCTTGTGTTTTGTCACATTCGATTCAGTGCGTTTCGTTTTCAACTGGTACCATACTCACCAGCATTAGACCCAGTCCCGTCTCTAGCCCAGGTGTGTTTTTAGCACACACCATACCAAAGCTTGTGTAATATTTGGGTAAGTAGTAGTGCTAACAATTTTAACAATATTTTTTTAATATTCTTATCCCATGAAATATATTTTACTAACTGAATTTCATTACGAATTTCCTTCAAATCTATGTATCTAAAAATGGTAATCTTTATTTAGGAAATGCATCAAATAAATACATTTGTCACTCCATTTATCAAAATGAAAAAACAAAACAATTCTGCAGTTTCTTTTAGGGTAGGCTTATACAAAAGGTGATAATGTACTAAAAGCTACCAGTGTTCCAATACTATCACATATTTTTTAACTCTAGGGGTATATACCTTGTGAAAAATCACTATGAGTCTTATTCCCCTCATATGATACTGGTGGCCAATTTTTGGGGTCTATAGTGGGGCAGATACAGATATGTAACAAAAAATGACCAAGATGTTCACATCTGGCAGAAAGTATGAAATTTCGTATATAGGGGTATTTTGGTCTATTAATTTCAAAAATTGATGGATCCAAAAAGTCTGACAGACTGGTAAGCTGACATCTTGAATTTAAAAATGGCCGCCATGACAAAATATCAATTGCTCTTATTTCGGCTTCTGAACCACATAGGAGATTGAAATTTGGTATATAGGGGTATTTTTTATTGCTAATTTAAACAATTTATGCATCCAAGAAGTTTGACAAGCTGGTTAGCCGTCATCTTGAATTTAAAGATGACAAAATATCAATTGTTCATAATTCGGCTTGTGAACGACACATGGGATTGGAATTTGGTATATAGGTGTATTTTGGTTCTGTTCATGGGGACTTCTGTTTCTACATGCTGTCTCAGGGTGTGATACCACCTCTGCCTTGTGTGGAATGGAAATAAAAGAATGCCAGGGATGCATGGATAGGCTATCCCTGTCAAAATTTGGATAAGTTTGCAACCATCTCTCGCATGCGCCAGTGGAAATGACAGGTGATGACATAGATGACATGCAGAGGTTTGCTGTTTTCTTATATAACAGAACATCTCTTCTGTAAGAAGTCAATGAAGCACGCAAACAGCTATTCGCTCATGGAAACCGCAAGGTGAAAAACATTCCGCCAACTAATGAGGCACTGTTCCAACATGTGATGAGAGTCGTCTATCAAGCCAGTTGCATGTGGGGTCAAACCCAAATTGTACACTCGCATGCAGACAGGGGATGGGTTAAAGATAATAAAAGTGACTGGTGTCCATTTTGGTCAGTGATGCCAGAGTTGTGAGTTGATCAATTGCAAGCGGCAAAAGTGATGTGTACGAAAGTGTAAATGTTTTACAGCAAATCTGCCATGCACGCTATGTTTTTGTTCAGTGCAATGTTTTCGTGATCAACATGATCAACAAGTTCAAGTGATAAGAAGACGAGCTGCTGAGAAGTAAAGTGGGCTATCCGAAAACGAGTTAGGTGTACCACAGAGTGCATCAAGGGTCTATGCATGTTTTAATCATATTGTCTATTTCAGTATTGTAATATACTGCCATATATTGGTAATAGAAAAAAACATTCTTAACATGTAGGCCTAATTTTCAGTTTAAACTTGAGACACTCATTTTCTTGGAATTGTGTTTTTGTGGGATAATTTTCTTCTAAGCGGCTATATTATAGGCAAGAAGGCTATTTTTATGTTGAAGATGGCCCCCAAATACATTTAGTGTATTCGAATTAGATTCCTTGTCCCTCGAAATGTATGGCTAGCTGTCTAAATCCACCTTCTACTTTGTTAAGAAGCCGATATGAGCAATTAACATTTTGTTATCGTAGCGACCATCTTTAAATTCACGATAGTGGCTAACCAGCCTGTCAGACATATGGATCCATATATTTTTGAAATTAGCAAACGAAAATACCCTTATATACCAAATTCCAACCTGCTATGTGGTTCAGAAGCTGAAACATGAGCAACTGATATTTTGTCATGGCGACCATATTTAAATTCAAGATGGCGGATAGCCATCAACTTTCTGCCAGAAGTGGACACTATAATAGCTACAATTTCGTCACAGTATGTAATACCTACGATTTCGGAATTTGGCAGAAAAGTACGTTCCATCAATTTGGTTCCAGAAATTTATTATGTTTCAGTTTTGTAACAGCACTTTTTCAACAACAAAAAAACTACAAACATAATTAAAATAATATCTGGATCATTAAAACAATCACAAAAATACTGGATCCGCTAGCGTCTAGGGTCCTACATAAAACATACCATTTGACCGTAGAATCTCCTGGATTGTCTTTACACTGTTCACTTTTCCATGGTCACGTCGAAATATTTTTGCACGTGGTGCCATCTGGTAAGAAAAATCGAGGCCTTTCATCTTGACAATGTCTGGGTAGCCACTTAAATTATAGATTTTCTCGTAAAATGGCACGTTGTAGGAGGACCAATAACCTGTTGAATATAAATTCAGATTAGTTTTCATTGGTTGATTCGTGATCACAGGTCTGATCAGTTGTTTTTAATCAAATGATTAATATTTGGTTATATATCTAATAGCCAATTGATTAATAAGTCCTTGGTATGTCGTTACATGCACCAGACAGAGAGAGAGAGAGAGAGAGAGAGAGAGAGAGAGAGAGAGAGAGAGAGAGAGAGAGAGAGAGAGAGAGAGAGAGAGAGAGTGAGTTAGTTAAAATACCATTTATATCATAAGTTCGTTTTGAATCACAGGCGAACGAATGAAGTACATTTCAAAACTGTAGCATTTATATTAGTTATGAGATGCTGATCTATAATATTGAGGTCTGCCACCATTTCGCATAAAAAAAATTCCTTTTTAAAAAGTTATTTTGGCGTGACATTAATTGGATCTGGAAAACTAACATAATTTGTGTTCATAAAATAGCTTTTTGTTTTAAGATATTTTTAGACTTTTTAAAATGTTTCAACATATTCTGTTGTGCTAGTCAAAGACTACCAACTGCCAGCACAAAGCTGGTCAACTCGACGATTGCGTTGTAATTTTCCCAACTCCCGACTTACGACGGTTGCGCTCAAATTAACAACTAATGGGTTTATTCGACGAGAATCGAGTTATAAGAGCGTTCAGACTAGCAACTGGACAGTCGTAAATGACGTGACAGCAAAACGTTGGTGAACCTTCTGCTGTCAATTGGTAGTTTGAGTCTAGCATAACACCCACCGTTTCTGAGTATCTGAGTTTGGTCAGCCGCCATCACAAGGTCTGGTATTTCCTCCACTACCCACAGCAGGTTGTCCTCAAGCTCTACGTTCGGCTTGAACAGTTTGAGATCCACCACCATGTACTGGTTGGGATATGTACCTGCAAGGATCCGAGTATTTAATTGCTCCCTTAACTCAGATTATGAGGAAGGAAGGAAATGTTTTATTTAACGGCGCACTCAACACATTTTATTTACGATTATATGGCGTCGGACATATGGTTAAGGACCACACAGATTTTATGAGGAAACCCAATGTCGCCACTTCATGCGCTACTCTTTTCGATTAGCAGCAAGGGATCTTTTGTATGCACCATCCCACAAACAGGGTAGTATAAACCACAGCCTTTGATATACCAGTCGTAGTGCACTGGCTGGAATGAAAAACAGCCCCATGGGCTCACCGACGGGGATCGATCCCAGACTGACCGCGCATCGAGTCTTACCACTGGGCTACGTCCCGCTCCTGTATATAAAGATTCTTTTGGACGTCAGCATATTAGATGCATAAATACAAATAAGATACTGCATTAAAAAAAATCCCAGTCATTTGAATTTTGCTTTTAGCAAAATGAATGCCTTTCACAATTACTGCTGATATCCATGGTATGTATGTAGTATACCGTGCTAAGGAACCCATTTGAAGTTGGACAACGCATCACTGCCCCCCCCCCCCCCTCCCCTCCCCAATTGGTGAAGTCAACGTAAGAAGGAATTCAATGAGAATTGTATGTACGTATATACATGTATATTTGTTTTCGTTTTGCATATACTCATCTTTCACAGGCATATCAATATTTAATGTTCTGAATATACTCTGATGCTTTCAGAGGTCAATGTCAGACGATATTGTATACAAACCCAATATTGGCGTTGGCAGTGATACTATGTAAAAAAAAAAAAACATTCTCAACGCTAATTTACAACAGGTATCTTACTACACACACTATCGCAGGCGCGTTAGCAGAGGGTGGGGTTTAAGGGTCGGACACCCCCACTATAGCAAAACAATTTTTTAAAAATTCAATTTCCATTTTTCGGAGAGTATGTCCCGACCTCCCTATACAGGTTGCTCGCCATTGTCTAGAGACCCAGGCTACTAAAATTCTTACAAACGCGCCCGTATCGTATCGTTGCTATTTGATGGGAAAAGTGCTAACAAGTATTAACATAAGAAAGCTGTTGTATAATATGTTGTTTCGCTACCAGAATGATGTGTTGCTAAGGCATCGGCCCACTGGCTGCCAGAATTGGACATCATGTTAGCGACTCGCACTCTCTGCCATGCTAGAAGAGACTGGGGGTGAATGGCTGAGTACATCGTCTTGTTGAAAATACTGTTGGTCGTCTGTATCATCACCATCGAAGTGTCTGCCATTACGTAGAAGTCATCAATTGACACCAGGAACCCTGAAAATGTCAATTGTTTTTATTTGAAATCTCTATTGTTCTGACTTCATATACCGACCTCGATACCACGCCGATCAGCCCATCTAATATCACACACACGCGCGCAAACACACACACGCACACAAACACACATACAGACACACGCGCACGCACAAACAAACAAACACACGAACTGAAAGTTGATTGCAAATATTATATATATATGCATATATACTCTCTAATACGGACATGATTACCTGGGTAGCTGGAAAAAGACATCCGACCTATAACCGACGCTTTGTCACTGAGATGTATGGTGTAGTATTTGTAAATCCGCATCATCGACTGGTACATGAACCACGTGGAATGGCCCATCAACAGGTCGCTGTAGTCGTCCGTTACCTGAAATAATCGTAGCCATCGGTTACCTGAAATAATCGTAGCCATCGGTTACATGAAATAATCGTAGCCATCGGTTACCTGAAATAATGAGGGCGGGATGTACCCCAGTGGTAAAGCGATCGCTTGATATGCGGTCGATTTGGGATCGATCCCCGTCGATGGGTCCATTGGGCTATTTATCGTTCCAGCCAGTGCTTCGCGAAGGTCGTGGTATGTACTATTCTGTCTATGGGATGGTGCATATGAAAGATCACTTGCTGCTAATCAAAAAGAGTAGCCCATGAAGTGGCGACAGCGGGTTTCCTCTCTCAATATCTGTGTGATCCTTAACCATATGTCCAACGACATATAACCGTAAATAAAAATGTATTGAGTGCGTCGTTAAATAAAACACCTCCTTCCTTCCTGAAATAACCATAGTCATCGGTTACCTGAAATAATCGTAATCATCGGTTAAACGGCGCTTTTCTCTTACCTTCTTCACCAACCTTTGGGGGGGGGGGAATTTTTCTTCTCTTCTTTTGGTGGGGGGGGGGGGGATTTTGGGGGTCCTTTCAGCGTTTAACTTTTGGGCAGCAATCTTTCATAAATTTATCATTTCTGCCAAATTATGTTGTTGAGGTTGTTTGGTGGGGTTTTTTGTGGATTGTTTATTTTTCTCGTTTTTTTTTTGGGGGGGGGGGGGGTTGGTGGGGGGGGGTTGGGGGTGGTGGTGGATGTTTTTGATCCTTTAGCATTTAACTTGTAGGCAGTAATCGCTCATAAATTTATCATTTCTGCCAAATTATGTTGTAGTTGTTTGGTATGTGTGTGTGTGTGTGGGATGTTTTTTGTGGGGTTTTTTTGTGGGGGTTTTTTTTTGTGGTTTTGTTTAAACACGAGGGTGGGTGCCTCCCTCGGACGACCACGGCTAGCATCAAGTTTATGATCAAACATTACCACTCCTCTTTACTACACACACATTTAGTCTTCTGTCAGAACAATTGAAATTAATGATAGTACTTCAATCAGACTGCTTCCCCTGCCAATGATATTCAATGTTATCGAGGTTCTATATTTGATACTATGCTGGGGCGGGAATTAGCTCAGTCGTTTGATACTCGCCTGAGGTACTTGCGTCGCAGGATCAAATCCCCTTAGTGGATCCATTCAACTGATTGGGGGTTTTCTCGTTCCAACTAGTGCATCACAACTAGTCAAAGGCCGTGGTATGTGCTTCCCTGTGTGTGGTAAAGTGCATATAAAAGATCCCTTGCTGCATTAGGAATAATGTAGCGGGTTTCCTCTGATGACTACGAGTCAGAATTACCCAAAGTGTGACATCCAATAGCCGATGATTAATTAATCAATATGTTCAAGTGGTGTCATTAAACAAAACAAACTTCAGCTTTGATGCGATGCTATGCTGTGCTGTGCTGTGCTGTGCTGTGCTGTGCTGTGTTGTGCTGTGCTGTGCTGTGCTGTGCTGTGCTATAAAAAAAACAATGTTTCCTCCCCCGTGCCTTTTTTCTTTCCAAAATACAATATGCCATCTTTCCATCCCGCCCCCAACCTTACCCCCGTGTTTGTATTGAAACGAACATAGTATCTGAGAATTCGACTTTCTCTCAGAACTGTACGGTTTTATAACAAAAAAATCTTAACAACTCCACTAGAGCACATTGATTATTAAATCATCGGCTCTTGGGTTTCAAGAGCTGAAGTCTACTGTTCTGCACAAAACATTTAAATTAAACTAAGGTAGTTAATGAAATCCAACATTTCTGTTGCCAAATATATAATTTATCGTCGGCTTCAGATGATTACATTCCACCAAAATGTGGCGCACACTCAGTGTACACTGACAATGTTCACACTGAGGAGGGTCCTTCTTTAAAATACCGGTAAATGAATGCGTCAAGACTACTTCATCCTTCCTTCACCGCCTGTAGGATGACTGCCACTCTCACAGGACTGGTTTGACAGAAAGGCCCGTAGGAAGCTCAAAATTATTGGTAAGGCCTATTTTTGGCTCCACGACGTATAAACTATGTATTTTGTTATTTATAAATCATATGCTTTTGGCTGTATTCCGTGGCATTTTGATGCAGAAATTTATGTTTCAAAGACGGTGTTTGGCGATATTATATTCCATGCAGAATTAACGACACGATGTAAGTATTTTTGTTTTTTGTTTTTGCTTTAAATTAAAAACCAAGGCATTTATTGGTCGCTTCTGACGGCCTTGGTACGTCTCATTTACGGTTGTACTATACCAAATACAATTTCACAGGCGACCATGTTAACGTCTGTGTTAAAAAACACTATATGCAATATATCAACCATATTATGACCCATAAATATCAGTACTACAACCCCTACCTCAAAGTATTAAATGAAGAAAATGGTACCTTCCATGGCTCATTTTCGGTATAACCAGATGTTTTTACAACACCCCTAGTTTCGCACAAACTATATTACTTTTTTTTTACAGGTATCCCATACAGTGGTACTAGATGAAATAAAATTGCATACACGTTTTGCCCAGATGAAACTAATTGTTTTCACAACCAACACACTCACATTTATCACCAATCACAGGACTTGTGGTGTCAACTTCTCTATCAAACGTTGCACCTCGAACTTTGACCCAGCCAGAAGTTATTTGGTTTAGTACTACCTTACGGCCTGCCTCGGTGGCGTCGTGGTAGGCCATTGGTCTACAGGCTGGTAGGTACTGGGTTCGGATCCCAGTCGAGGCATGGGATTTTTAAATCCAGATACCGACTCCAAACCCTGAGTGAGTGCTCCGCAAGGCTCAATGGGTAGGTGTAAACCACTTGCACCGACCAGTGATCCATAAATGGTTCAACAAAGGCCATGGTTTGTGCTATCCTGCCTGTGGGAAGCGCAAATAAAAGATCCCTTGCTGCCTGTCGTAAATAGAGTAGCCTATGTGGCGACAGCGGGTTTCCTCTAAAAACACTGTCAGAATGACCATATGTTTGACGTCCAATAGCCGATGATAAGATAAAAAAAATCAATGTGCTCTAGTGGCGTCGTTAAATAAAACAAATTTTACTTTACTTTTTTTTTACTACCTTACGTAACAAACCCGTGTTTGATGGTAGTTAGTTGATTTAATAATATTAATTTTGAAGATATATATATATATATATATATATATATATATATATATATATATATATATATATATATATATATATACACACACACACACACGCACACACACACATACACACACACACACACACACACACACACACACACACACACACACACACACACACACACACACACACACATACATGCACATATTAATATCCTACTTTGACTAAGGCTGAACATCTGCTCCTACTGAAGACATATCTTTCCACTTCATCTCGTGTCATATTAGTGAAGTCTGGATAGAGTTCTGGACTGACCGCCATCGCGATGCTCATCATATCACCAGACGCACTGAGGGTAAACATTCGAATATAGTCAATTTTCTGAAATGAAATCAATAAAGAATTCTTAAAGATACTGAGCCATATTTCTCTCCTTTTGCTTTTTTTGTTACATTTATTTTTGGTAAACAATAACAAATTAATCGATCATTTGCCTAAGTAACTCGGGAATGTCTAAATTGTTGTGTGTTTCCACTTTAATTCCGTCAGCACGGTCCTCTAACGATTCTCCAATACTTTTGTTTCTAGTTATTTGGTTGTAATCTTTTTATAAGCATATAGTTCAAAGTAGATGTTTATATTTCAAATCAAAATTTAATTAATAATTTTGACAGGAAGACGCCATAATGAAACTTGAGATAACACAAAACGTGGCAAAATGTTTTAGAATGCTTTTGGGCTACAATATGTTTAAGGATAATTTTTATAGTAAAACTTTTAGGGGCCTTTAAGTAAATAAACAGGGGACAGGGCGTATCATGGAATACGCATTTAAAGCAAAAAGTAATTGTTGAAAGGTAATACCTTAGTAGGATAGTTCAAATTTTCTCCACAAAATAATTTCATTGCAAAATTTTAAAACTCGTAAGATTGAAATTACCATTCTTGAAAAAAAGTCACAAATCAAAATATTGCTATTCAAAATTCAAATATCATTGTTTTTATAAGGTAGACAAAATTGCGAACAAGTTGGACCTTGACAGGAGTAAAGAAATTAGTCTATCTTTAAAAAACATGGCATATTTATACATTTCTTTTCGGACAATATTCCTTTATCCTCATCGTACTATTAGTTATTCAATGTTGATTTAGAAAACAATGAGACAAAAGGAAAATCGGGTGCACTGTATATTTGATCTCACATGGTCATAAGCCGCCTTGACGTTGTAGCCCTCGACCAAACCGTCAAGTTGTGCCATGACGTAGGACACCTGCCGCCAAAAGGGATCGTGTCCAGCACTTTTTTCAATCATCTGTTTGGTCCACGAGATATGATCTTTCAGGAACTGGATTATCTTTTTTTCGGTAACCTTAGGTACACGGTCCCAGAAGATAGGTTTCAAGTTTAAATAGTTCTGGTATATTCTCCTGTAAAAACAAGGTTTACAAGCTATTTAAAGCTGCAATATCGTGAATATTTTGTTTATTTTCTTACAGACGTTTTGAAGAGAATACTGTGTGATTTCTGGCGTCACACGTGTGCATAGGTCGATTTAAAAACATGCGATATGCCAAAGCCACACCATCCAATATCGACAATGCTTGTAATCTCTCTCTCTCTCTCTCTCTCTCTCTCTCTCTCTCTCTCTCTCTCTCTCTCTCTCTCTCTCTCTCTCTCTCTCTCTCTCTCTCTCTGTGTGCGTGCGTGCGTGCGTGCGTGCGTGTGTGTGGAAATTAAAGAAAAATGCTATTTTAATTTAGAATGGCTCTTTACTTTTTTGTCAAATATGAAAATCCTATACTTCTGTGTCCTGATATACAGCACTCTCGTTTATTGTAATCTAGATACGACCCTATCGACTGCAACCGAAGATTGCGCTAAAATATCCGACTGATAACCCGTTATTGGGTGGCTATAGAGTTAAGGTTACCGTTAGGGTTACTTTTTGGGTTAGTTAATGTATCAGTATAACCAAACGCCATACTCGGTGGTAAGTAGACCTTCTAAATATCCAGCAGCGAACATGATGTCATCATCGGATGGTGGTTTCTTCAAGCCAGCTCGGAGTTCCAGTATCCCCCATCCCCGTGACTCAATTGTGTCGTTAAAGACGCCATAAGCCGTCGAGTCCGGATCCAAAATGTCTGCTTTGAATGTGCATTTTCTTTTGCTGCAATACACACTTCCAGTATTCACGGAAGCACCTGTTCAGTTGGAAACATGATCAATAAGCAAAAACATTAACCTTTGTTAGAACTACACTGCATCTGTGAAGATTTTCACACAATGTATAGCCGTTCGTATGGACTATGTTATATACATTTGGGGTGGGAGGTGGGGAAAACGAACAACACCACCACCAATGCAAAATTAATGCAAATGCAACTGAGAAATACCTGGCGCCCATCGTTTACCACCAAGAAGTGTATCTCGATTATGTTATGTTCTCATTCCTGGCAATGCTGAAATAAGTATGTGTAGGGGCCTATGCGTGTGTGTGTGTGTGTGTGTGGGGGGGGGGGGGTTGTAGTCGTCAGCAGGGAATCCAGAACCTCTCGAAAACCCCAACCCCCGGATCCGCGCCTGATTTATTAATCATAGGCTATTGGATGTCAAACAGATGATAATTTTGACATAAAGAGTCTTAAGAGAGGAAACCCGCTACATTTTTCCATAACAGTAGTTTTTTTTTATATGCACCATCCCACAGACAGGATAGCACATACCACGGTCTTTAATATACCAGTCGTGGTCCATTGGCTGGGACGAGAAATAGCCCAATGGTTCCACCGACGGGGATCGACCCCAGACCGACCGCGCGTCAGGCGAACGCTTTACCACTGAGCCACGTCCCGCCCCCGCTTGTAGTTACCAACATACACGTTTAATGTCATCAGTGAACTCAGAACTGATCCTCTCCGACACAGTCAGATTTAGATTGCTGTCATCGAAAATTTACATTTTTAATATCACTATTGAATTACGTTATAACCCTATACTCACAATGATATATCTAATTAACAGGGTAGGGCTAGAATAGACTCGAGAGGTACACAGGCAGTCCATTTCAGATATTTGCAAGAGTACATATGTATGTGTATAATACAGGCCTGTAGGAACGATATCTGTAGTAGTAGTGGGGAGCGGACACAAGCTCTAGTGGGGTGATCACAGCCGCCATGGGGGGGGGGGGGGGGGACACATACTTTTACATTTATAGAGCAGGACTAAAAACAACTATACATTTTCCTTCTCGAGTGTGGAGGCACAAGCCCTCCAATCCAGCTACCTCCCCCGCCGGGCCTGAAAGTTCCTCCCACCTCCCCTGCCGGGCCTGAAAGTTCCTCCATCAGAAAGTTTAGAACACGCCATAGCTTTTAATACACCATTACCAGTCGTCGCGAATGGGTAGTAAAGGAAATATCACAACTGGGCCACTAACGCATGGGCGTACATAGGATTTTTAAAAGGGGGGTTCCAATACATAGGATTTTGAAAAGGGGGGTTCCAAAATAGATTGCAGAGATATTGGGCATATATTCCTATGTTGAGTAAATATAATAATGTCAGATATCAATGTCAGATATATTAAATTATTTAAAAAAAACATTTCGGGGGTGGGGGGGGGGTCCGTCGAACCCATCCCCCCCCCCCCCATGTACGCCCATGTAACGGGAATCGATCCTGTAACCCATGGCATGGTCACTGCATATCATGCGGTATGTGCCTCCACTGAGCTGTTCCACCCAGGTATTAATAGAGTGTTAAAAATTCGCTTGTCGCTAAACGTGCATTACAACCAGTTTAGTACACTAGAAGCCTAGATTTAAAATGTCAATTACTCGACCTAGATTTAAAATGATACTTACTCAACCTAGATTTAAAATGATACTTACTCAATGCACATCCAAATAAGGCAAATACACCCACCACCGTGACAACATTCATTTTCCTGTTTACCTTGCACAGTTGCAGCCGAAAATAATCATGCGGTTATTTGTGCGGTCACATGACTGCGTCACGTGCCAGCTCAACACGTTCTACTAACACATAACTGCAAGTAGGCCTGGAATAATTTCATGTCACACTGCGTGGTTGTTTAGATACTTTAGCCGTACATAGCGGGGGGGGGGGGGGGGGCAGGGGGGCAGTAGCCCCCCCTGAGAATCTTGTCCTTTTTTTTTTTTAATATATATCTCCATATATAGCATAGAAATGTTTAATCTTTATAGTATATAAAAATTATTTATAAAATTTATGCCCCCCCCCCCCCCCCATGGATTTTTTCATTTACGGCCCTAATAATTTATTAAATAACATCGTATATTTTATGTATATTTTCCACTATAGATCAAAATGATATATATTGGCTTGGCTTGATATATCTTGTGTTTTTATATTTATATTATTTTATCAATCTGCTTTATTTAGGGCCCACCCACTCACACCCCAGAACATTGGAGCTCATGTCCACCAATCAAAACCTTACTTGCAGAATCCTGCCAGTGATTTAAAAATAATTTGAAAACATTCCGAATTATCCTGAGGGTATACGACATGTTTCGTGTGAATTACGAATGCCTTAAAACATGTTTTATTTTATAAAATAAATAATTTGTAATGTAAAACTGAAAACTGATTTAGTTGGGGTTTTTTATAAATAAATAAATAATTTTTAATGTAAAATTGATGACTGATAACCCACCCCGTACGTATTGGTATGGTTCGCTGTACTGCGGCCACTAAAATAGACTCGCCCGATATTTTTAGAATTTGTATGCTCCCAAATAACGTTATAAAAGGCGAAGTGTGATTGGTCAATATTTAAATTATTATTTACAGACGAAATGTTAACTGGACATTGGGGACTACGCAGTGTTGTTAGTTTTAAATCACTGGCAGGATTCTGCAAGTAAGGTTTTGATTGGTGGACATGAGCTCCAACTGGCTGGTGTTAGATCCACATGTAATTGTGGAGCTAATTTTAATTAGATTGACACACACATAAACACGCATGCATAATTAAAATGCTATATTTGAATGTCTCCAGAAGTCATCGAAGTGAGGAATTATTTTCCTAGATAGGCCTTTGAATTCTACATCTTTCCCCCGTCAGCGCTATGCTTAAAATGTTTTATCTGTGCAATAAATGTATATGATTTTATTTCATTTAGTACCACTTTGTCAAGTAGTCTGGTGCTTAAAATATGTGTATACTACTTGTAAAAGTAACGGCTATAATTCTGTGAGAAGCTATGGCTTTTGTAAAAACAACCCGTTATTACAAAAATGAGCCATGAAAGGTTCCACTTACTTCAATTAAAAAACTTAGTCGTCCCCCCCCCCCTCTCTTTTTGTGGGTGGGGGAGGGAGCTGTAGCATTATCAATAAATTCAAGTTATATGTTGGTTGATATATTGCATGAAATTATATTTATAGTATTTGTTAACCACATACGTTAACATTGTCGTTTTGGGGGTTGAATTTGGTGTAGCGCTATGAATTAAGGCGTGGCGTACATGGTTTACAAACCCTTTGGACGCAACTCGATAGCCGCCGTTGACAGTACAGGTTTTGACTTGTGTATTGTCTTCTGCGTCGGTCATTGAAATGCTACACGCAGGCACGGATCCAACATTTTTTAATACCCGTTGTTGTTTTTGAAAATAAAATTTAAAGGTCCTTGATAGATGGACGGGATAAGTATGTATTTTTTTGTGTGTGTATTCTGTAATATATGCTGTTTGACTACACATAGGGGAGGGGGCTGTAAACAGCTTAATGAAATAATTATTATATATCTAATCATTTCATTAAGCTGTTTAACCCTCCATTGAATCGAGAGATAGCATAGGCTAGTACGTACCTCTCACCTGTTAGTTAGGCTACATTATTTATACGTAAGCATAAATATATATATATATATATATAAGAACAGCCCTCCTCTGTAGACAAAGCACTTGACAATGAATTAATGCTGCATACCCTCACGTCTTTAAAGCTGTCATAACCTCTTTAGAATCAGTTTTGTGCAGAGATACGGTATAGAATATGCAAATGGCAGATTCGTAAATGTCATGTATGTTACGGATTCTATATTAAGCCTACACACTTTAAATTATATTATTTCAGGTGCGTGTGCAGGACATTGTTCACGAAGATCTAGATTGTGGCAGGTGAAGTTGTTGTTTTGGGGTTGTTTTTTGTGTTGTTGTTTTTTTTTTTTTGGGGGGGGGTTGTTGTTGTGTTGTTGTTGTTGTTGTTTTTTGTGTTGTTTTTTGTTGTTGTTTGTTTTTTTTTTTTTTTGTTTTTTTTTTTTTTTTTTGGGGGGGGGGGGGTCGGGTCATGTTCCTTCGGAAATACATACCGTAAATCCTTGAATAGATTATTAGAAGTCTGGCTGGGTCTCAGAGCATCAAACAAAAAATAGAGGCATGTCTTGAATAGAAGCCTGCCTTCTATAAAGGTCAACTTCTGCTACTGCAGCTTTGTCAGGTTAGTGGCCACACTATACTCACCACTCCCGTTGCATGACGTCAAAAACTAATATAAAAACATAGTGAGAATAACAGGAAAGAAGAAGCTAGGTACGCAAGCCTACATTAGAAGATCTTACAACAAAGCTGTGTTAGAAACGTTTGCATGAAAAAATAGAAACCTGCCATGTATAGAGACCTGCCTCAAAAAGAGGCCTGGACTTGGAGCGACGCGACAAAAAATAGAAGCTAGGCTTTTATTCAAGGATTTACGGTACATAAAACGAAATTTTTTTTGAGCAGGGGTGTTCGACCACCAGAACTCCACCCCCTCCACCCGCACACACACCTGTGTTTTGGTATACTACAGGTGTGTAGATTAACGTATATTATCGTAAATTGTCTCGGTTTGTCAGGTGTATGTTTCGAATAGATGTTAAAGGGACATTCCTGAGTTTGTTGCATTGTAAGATGTTTCCCACTAATAAAATATTTCTACGATTAAACTTACATATTAAATATAGTTTCTTGTTTAGAATATAAGTGTCTGTATATTCAATATGTTTCTGGTCGTCTTAATATTTGTAAGAAGCCCAAACTGGATTTCGTCTTCAAATATTTTCGTACGTACGAAAAAATTAATGCAGGATACAGAACCGACCACTTCTTAATAGAACTCCAACTCCAATTCAAACAAGTCAAAACAAATACTTATTGGAAATTTAATAACTCGCTATTGAAAGATAAACAATATGTTAAAATTGTACATGAGGTAATATCTAAAGTTTAAAAAAAAGTTGTCAGCTTTGGTGTATAATATGGAAGATCTTGATAGTGTTCCAATCTCGGATATTCATTTAAGAATAGATGATCAATTATTTTTTGAAATTTTGATGGAAATCTGCGAAAAGACTATTTCATATGCTTCTTTTAAGAAAAAAAGAAAGAGTTCAAATTGAAGCAGACTTGATAAATAGTATTGAAAGTTTGGAAAATAATACAGTCATTGATTTCAAAATGCTGGAGCAAAAGAAAAAAGAATTAGAAGAGATAAGAAAAATTAAAATACAGGGTTCTGATTAGATCACGTTCCACATGGATAGAACAAGGCGAAAAAATTACAAATTATTTTTGTAATCTTAAAAAAAAAAATTTGTCTCTAAAACAATAACTCAACTTCAAAAAGCTAATGGAGAAATTATAACTGAAACTGATGATATCTTATCAGAAACAAAAAACTTTTATGAAAACTTGTACCGTTCTCATGAAAAGGACATTGACAATAGCAATATCAAAGAGTTACTAGCAGGTTATGAATATCCATCATTAAATTCAGATTTGTCAAGCACTTTAAAAAAATCCATTAAGCTACAATGAACTGTGAAAAGCACTTTAAAAAATGAATAACAACAAAAGTCCGGGTTCTGATGGTTTTTCAACAGAATTTTTAAAATTGTTTTGGAAAGATTTAGGATATTTCCTTATCAATTCTGTTAATTATGCCTTTGAAAGGGGTGAGCTCTCCATTACCCAAAAACAAGGCATTATTACGTGCATTCTGAAACCAGGCAAGCCAAAGAAATTTATTTAAAAAATTGGAGACCCATCTCACTTCTAAATGTAACTTATAAATTATTTTCGTCATGTATTGCAGAGAGAATAAAGGCTGTTCTTCCTGAAATAATAAATGATAATCAAACTGGGTTTATGGTTAACCGCTACATTGGTAATAATATTCGTAGTTTATATGATATTATTTATCACACTAAAAAATACCAGCTTCCCGGAACGCTTTTCAATATTGATTTTGAGAAAGCCTTTGACTCTGTGGCTTGGTCGTTTATAATACAGAAGAAAAAAACCCATTGGATTTGTTTGGTTTTGGCGAGAACATCAAAAGATGGGTAAATATTTTTTACAATAACATACAATCTTATCTTGTTGTAAATGGCAGAGTTACTTCGTGGTTTCAGGTCAACCGTGGTTGTCGCCAAGGTGATCCTCTTAGTCCGCATATCTTTATCCTTTGTGCTGAGGTTTTGTCAATACTAATAAGGAATAACCAAAAAAATAAGGTATTGAGGTAAACAATATAGAATTTCTAATTAACCAATATGCAGATATAGTCTGAAGTTGTTTGGGTTGAATCTAAAGCAGATTGTGACATTAAATATACATCAGGTCTAAATATAAAGTGGAATCCCCCAATTTTCTAGATTCTGGGCATTATTTTTACAACAAATGTTACGGTTATGGTTGAACTCAATTATAAATATAAAATCTATGAAATTAAACAATTAATAAGGACATGGATGAAGAGAAGTATTACTCATTTAGGTAGGATTGCAGTCATAAAGGCTTTATTAATATTAAAGCTTAATTATCTTCTCCTGAGTCTCCCAAATCCTTCAGATCAGTTTTTGAAAGAATTGCATAAAATACTTTTTACCTTTTTATGGGATCAGAAGCCAGACCGAATTAATCAAAATATAATTTGCCACCCTTTTAAAGGAGGCCTGAGTATGATTAATGTAGTAAGTTTTGTAAAAAAATTAAAAGTTACCTGGATTAGAAAATTAATTACATCAGATAAAAATAATGTGCTTTGGGAACAATTGCTTTTGTCAAATTTCCCTTTATTGGAACAAATGGATTTATTTGTGAATTACTTTATTTCTAAAATACTAACAGGTTTAACTAATCCTTTCTGGAAAGACTGTTTGGAAGCATATGTGGAATATGTAAAGAAAGTACCAGTCGACTCGTTTCAAGCCATTATAACTGAAACCTTTATTCTACAATGATAATATAAGAACTGCCAAGAAGTCAGTATTTTGGAAACATTGGATAGATGCTGTGTTTTTGTTGTTGTTGGTTTTTGTTACAAATCTGTGATTTAATAAATAGAGATGGATCCTTCATGTCTTATGAAGAATTTTCCTGCATAAGGCTATTCCCTTTGTAGAATTTTTCGGTATTATTTCTTCTATCAGAATGTATCTGAAAAAAATTGAGCATAAAAAAAGGAAATGACAAACTTAGCCTTGGATCAACGTGTTTCAATTTCCAGTCTGACATCAGTCAAGAAGGGTTCAAAAGCGATATATTTTGTGTTACTTAATTCTACCGCTCATTGAAAAGTTAAAGCAAAATGGGAAAACGAGTTCAATTGTGGTACTGTTTGGAATAGGATTTTCTTACCATCCCTTCAGGGCCACCAGTGAAACCAAACTTAGGTGGTTTCAATTTAGACTCATACATAGGATTCTCACTACCAACAGATTTATGTATAAAATTAGTAAATCGGATAATGATAAAGGTACTTTTTGCATCAACAACTGATTTGCACCATCTATTTTGGGATTGCCCTATCGTCAGTATCTTTTGGTAGCAACTTTTAAAATGGATTAAAACAAACTGTCTTCATGTCAAGACTCAAATTAAATGCAGAATTAATTTTATTTGGTGTACAAAAAAACAACTAAAACAGATGTAGGTCTGGATTTTGTAATTTTGTTTTCCAAATTCTTTATTTATAAAAGCAAAGTGAAAAATATCTTGCCAAACATTGAACATTTAAAGAATTAATTGTATATAAGATACCAAATTGAAAAGTATTCTTACTTCACTAAATGTAGAAAAGCTGATTTCGATTAAAAAAAAAAATTAAAAAAAGAGAGAAAAAAAAGAGTAACACTATGAGAAAGTACAAACGTCTGAGGATCATCTGTATGAATATATATGTATATAATATTCAAGAGTATGCAAAGGCACGAGTGGAAACTGTCAATTGTAGTATTGGATTATGTGTGAATGACTGGATGTATGTTTGTCTTGTTACATGTGTGTCTGAAAAAACAAAACCCATAATTAATTCAGTTGCTAAATGTTCTATTCCTAGTGTTGGTGAGACTATAAAGGAAGAATATTGTAAGGTGATTATTCAGGGATCCCCAACCCTGACATGACCTATTTTCTGGGGATAATAAAGAATTTGGAGAATTTTAAACGTTATATCACAGTTACCAGGACTACTATACAGACAAAAATTACTGGCATGTAAGAAATTACAATACCATATACAAACTTGCATCATACATCAGTAATATAAAAAGGCAAAGTCCCGTCAAGCTATCACAAAAATACAAATATGTGTACACAGAATAAGTTTGTTTCTTTGTTTGTTTGACACCACTAGAGCGCACTGATTTATGAATCATCGGCTACTGGATGTAAAACATTTAGTAATTTTGACATATAGTTTTAGAGAGGCATAGGCAAGAGATATTTTATATGCACCATCTTAAAGACATAATATTAGCACATACCACGGCCTTTGATATACCAGTCGTGGTCCACTGGCCGGAACAAGAAATAGCCCATGGGCCCATTGACGGGGATCGATCCTAGACCGACCTTGCACCAAGAGAGCGCTTTACCGCCCTGCACGCAGAAAATGGTAAATATTAAAAATATCGTTCTCGGTAAAATAATAGGTTGAATATTATGCAACCTTAGCGTTGAAGACTCATTACACTTTCTAATAAAATGTAAAGATTTCACATACAAAAAGACAAATGATCTATTTCACAAACTTAATCGAATAAACCCAGTGTTTATTGAACTGAATGGTATGGGAAACTTGATTGGGTTTTTTTCAACTTCTCTGCCCATCTCTTTCTTTCTTTTAACTTTATTAACATGCCTAAGCCTATATCCAAAAGAGGCTCAGGCACTGCCCGTCTAATATTGCACCATTAATAGGTGAAAATTTAGGCGCGTGTGCAGGGGGTGGGGTTAGGGGAGTCGACACGCCTTGTTCAAACCAAAAAAAAAATTAATACATTTTTCTCCCCTACAAACTTCGCTCACCATAACTTAGAGCCCCGCACACGCGCCTGAAATTGTTATTAGATATGTGAACGAAGAAGTGTCCTACTTTTAGTCCCCAAACCTTGAACGGCATAACA
Source organism: Gigantopelta aegis (assembly GCF_016097555.1). Classification (NCBI taxonomy): domain Eukaryota; kingdom Metazoa; phylum Mollusca; class Gastropoda; order Neomphalida; family Peltospiridae; genus Gigantopelta; species Gigantopelta aegis. The sequence continues at coordinate 35,366,203 of NC_054706.1, forward strand.
ATATTAATGATTACTATTTGATAGATGTATAGGATGTATATTTGTATGGGGTTTTTTCTTCTTCATTCATACTGTTAGTTAATAGTTTTCTTCTTTTAATCTAAATTAATTATCACTTTATTGTGAAATCTTATATACCTTATGTGTATCCTGTCTCTTCAACAATACATTGTAGTTATTTGTGATTTTATAAATAAGCATGTCTGTTGTCACGTAAGCAATCTGTAATTGTGTCTAGATCTAATCTATTAGGCTACACATAGCTGCAGTAATTAATATTTAGTTATTTACTAAATTAGTGGCAGAAAAACCCCCACCAAACAATGTTAAAATATCTATTTGGGAATAAACAAAATACACAATCATCATTTTCTTCTTGTTGCTTAATCGATTCGTCTTTTAGGGGTTTACCGTGGGAAAAAACACTATATGATACGTGCTGCCTTTTAATGTAGAAAATAAGAAACAACAGCTCTTCTTTTTTTATTTAATTGGAATTTTTTTTTGAAATGTATACTTAAAAACTGGAATGTGTGGTCGGTATTCAATTAAAAAAAAAAGTCTGTTTAATAAAACTTGTCATTCACAGAAGAAGGACGCTCTACGCTGTTCTCATTATCGATTGTTGGGACTGGCTGATACGGCGTTTACCTACCCAGCCTGCTTTGCTCCGTGTGTGCTTTGTGTATTGTGATTCCCGCGGAATCGGTGTGGGAGTCACGATCGAGTTATGGGGGAGAGGATGAAGCCGAAGAAACGGGACAGGGAGACAGACGAGGCTCAGATTGAAACGCTAGAAGCAGACCACGAACTATTTCTTCAAGCTTTTGAAAGTAAGCAGAGCACATGACCAATATTGGCTGACCCCACTTACCGATTTCAAACTGACCGACATTCATTTCTTGTATGATAAGAGGTTTCTGCTACCACTAACGAATTGAAGAAACGAATCGCAATGTGTTATTTCCTGTATTGAATCACAACACATGTATTCTTTATGTCAAACCCACTACTAAATGGTTATTTTATTTTTTTAAATATGGATTAACTTATTATACACTTTGTTTTCTTATTTTTTGTTTCTTATTTTTTCAGAACCGACACAGATTTATCGCTATTTGCGAACAAGAAATGTTGTTTTGGTAAGTATTGGAACTACAGACATTGAGACTTGTGTGGGAGTTTGTTTGATTAAACCCAATGAGCTTTGTCAAATCTTGCCTAGTTGTTAATCAACAAGCCTACACTTGCTCCTAATAATTAGTTTAATGTTAAAGTTAAATGCCTGAGTTTGCTGCAATTTTTAAGATGTTATCCACTAACAGATACTTTTTAACAAATGTAATTATATATCAAATATATTTTTCTGCATAAAATAGTAGTCGCTGTATATTAAACGTGTTTCCGATCGTTCTGATATTTGTACTAGGTTATATTTCATTTTATTTCCGAAAATAATTTTAGGCTTCTTACAAATATTAAGACGACCAGAAACACATAGAATATACACACTGATATTCTAAACACAAAAATAAATTTAATATGTAAGTTTAATCGTAGAAATATTTTATTAGTCAGAAGCATCTTACAATGCAGCAAACTCAGGAATGTCCCTTTAAACTTTAGAATTTGTAAAAAATTAGTTTTAAAATTATTTTTCTTTAAGTTACATGTTTGAATTCTGAATAGTTATTTTTTTTTAGAAACATTTTATTTATTTTTTAAATCACTGAACATTAGGGTACAGTAAATTAATCACTAAAGGGTTGACAATTTTATTTATGAGTTACAATGTAAAGGCGAGGGAAGGACAACATCAATTCACGAGTGCAAGATAAACTATTTCTGAGTAACGAGTATTCAATTTATTACCCATTTTGAATATTTATCATTTTATATAACATTTTCAAACGATGACGTAAGTTAGTTGTTGACATGACTTCCACCATGGAAACTATTCTTACACACAATTAACCACCTATAGCGAAGCACTGTCTATGATGTCAAAACATATCTTAAGGGAAGAAATGTTTTTTTCCCTCCACTTTTTTCTGCCCATATGGGTCTAAATATAAAGTGGAATCCCCCAATTTTCTAGATTCTGGGCATTATTTTTACAACAAATGTTACAGTTATGGTTGAACTCAATTATAAATCTAAAATCTATGAAATTAAACAATTAATAAGGACATGGATGAAGAGAAGTATTACTCATTTAGGTAGGATTGCAGTCATAAAGGCTTTATTAATATTAAAGCTTAATTATCTTCTCCTGAGTCTCCCAAATCCTTCAGATCAGTTTTTGAAAGAATTGCATAAAATACTTTTTACCTTTTTATGGGATCAGAAGCCAGACCGAATTAATCAAAATATAATTTGCCGACCTATTAAAGGAGGCCTGAGATACTATATTATGATGTTACATGTTTTCGATAGGATAAGCGAAAGATATTACCAAAAAGCGAAAGATATTGTAAAAAATTAGGAAAGATATATATAATAAATAGACCATTTCATGGTGTTTTTTGCGAATACTATTTTTATGTCATTCATCACTCGTATTTAAAAAAAACCCATGAAATAGCCTCGATATATTTCCAAGACTCGAATTTGACAGGACAGGCAGCAAATACTGGTCAAAGTACACATGCTTTCTGATAATCAGCAAGTAGCTTTTGCTGAGCTTGTCATAAAAAATTGAGGAGAGAGATTAATTGGTCCCCTAAGTTAAATTATGTTCAGTATCATGACCTGATTCACTATGCAAGTGTCAGAGAATGGTACACAATTCTGTAGTGTTAACTACCAGTTGCTAATAATTTTTCAAATATTGCTATTAAAATTTGTTAAACAAAACGTTCCCTGCCATTTAATATATTAGCATATTGATATTTTCAAATATTGCTATTCAGAATTATAAAAACAAAATGTTCCATGCCATTTAAGATATTGCCATCTTGGTATCATATAAAATCACATGCCATGGGGAGTTAAAAAATTACCTCCTTGAATTAGTTTCGGGGAGAGAGTAATAGTTCCCTTAAATGGTGAGATCTGCTTGATTTTCAGAAGCAGTACTAGTATAAATCTGTTTATTCACATTTGTCTCAAGTGTTCCACATTGCTGTTAAAAAAAGTTACACATATATAGTTAGCTAATTTTTTAAACACCTTTAAGACACAGCCTGTCCTGACAGAGGTATTTATGAATTTATATAATAATACCAAAAAACCACCAATATATATATATATATAATTTTTTTTATTGATACCATGATAAACCCATGTAAAGTACCTTTTTTTTTTTTTAATGCATGTAGCACCAAGGATCCATGATTTAAAACAAAATAGCAGATGCCTAGTTGTTTCAGAATTATACAATTTAGATGGAGGAGTTATTTTAGCTAGTGTGATTATGCTTACTATGTATATATGTGTATTTTTTCTACATTTATAAAAATATATTCTTTTTTCTTCAGCCTATTTTTCTTCAAAGAAGTTTATGGTACATGAAACACAGACGAAGTGTTAGCAGTAAGAAAAGGTATTGTGGAACTTCGTGGAAATAGCAAATTATACCAATGTTATGAAAGTCTGTGTGTAAAATCATGTTATTTGTATTCATTCTTAAAAGCATAATCACGGCTTCTAGAATTTTTACAAAATCCACTAGCCATGGGATCAGTGATTTTAAAAATGTACTAGCCACGATTAAAAATTCACTAGCCCTATTTTACTTAATACAGTTTTACTTATAGTAATAATCAGATATGTTACCTAAAGAGGGAGATAGACAGTAAAAATACTCAGATTGGGGCAGGATATTCATATTTACAACATAGACTTAAATGCAGCATTTGAGAACTTTTTTTTCACTTTCTGTCGGGCATGGCCATAGTAGCTATTTACTAGCCCAACATTGAATATTACTAGACATGGGAGTGGGGCTACCATAATCTAGAAGCACTGCTTAATTTGTATAACCTGTGTACAATACTAAGATTATGCCATGTGTGTCAGTTTTATGAAATATTTTCAGAATTGACTCTGGGTGATCAGAAAATGTCAACAAATTATCTATTAAAATTGCAAAAACCGGGTTATTTCAGAACTAACAAAATATCAATTATTAAATAAAATTATTTTGCCAAATTTTGGTAATTTTATAACCGAATTTACTAATTAAATTGATACATCTGGGTCCAGAATAATGCAGAGGATCATGGACAAAATGGTCCAAGTATAGAACATCCATGAAAATAATTGATCAAAAGATCCCAAGATTAAATATTTAAAATGGTACTAAGATGAAGATAAAAATTACATTTCTTTGACCATTATGTTTTTTTTTTAATGATAATTTTATTGAAAGTACTCAGGTTGCAACGTTATTAGCAGTAGTGAGAAGTCAAAGTTGCCGTAATAGTTTGGACTTGGACGTAAATCTGTTTTCAAAAACAAAATCACACAACAGACATCAAGACACCGAGTTGATTAGGGTCACAGCTCAGTCCTTTGTTAGCAATTCTTGATCACATTCAGTAATGCCAGAAAATACTAATTATTACTTCAATATTAACATAACAACCCCTGCAATTAAGAAAATGTCCACAGCAAAAGACATACCATTGTAAAAAAACCCACCCCTGAATATAGTGCCACGGCAAAAAAGTGCCGCAGAGAATTATTAACTCCACAGTATTGTCGATTACTTAAAATTATATTCCATTTTTAATGACAACAAACAGTTATTTCGCTTAAATTTTAATACCGGAAGTAGTAGTAATTTTATATCGAAATATTGGTAATCAAGAGTATAATTTGGATCTTTCGGAATGAACATGTTGCAACTTTGTGAAATGAACCAATAAATATTAAATTCGCCAACTGTCAAACTTCTCCCCTTTCAGGGCTGGCTCTGGGTAAGCAAAAAAATTTTTGCCAAATTATTTTTTAAACTATAAAAATTGTGAAAACCTAGTTATTTCCTAACAATATAGCAATGAGTGCAAGAGATTATTTCGCCAAATTAAAATAAAATTTGCCATAAATTTGCAATTTAAAAATATGCAGTTGGCGAATTTGGCAAGTGCCAGAGCAAGCCCTGCCATTCACCTGGAAAGGGAACACTCGCTTCTCCTACTTTTTAAATCCTAGATTAAGGCCTGTTATGACATTTTCCTTTGGGGTGTTTTTTTTCATACATGTTCATGGCTGTTTCAACCTAGGACAGTTTTGATTGCATGATATTTAATTACCAGGCAATCCGTCACATAAGTGTAATTATTGTTTTATTTCTGTATTTACAGGAAAACATTCAAAGTTGACACCCTTCTTACTCAGGTTGAAGTGAAGAGAAGGAAAGCTAGTCAGTCGTCAAGGTAATCTTTATTGTTCATGTTAACCTTTTATTGGATTAATTTTTGACAAAAACCACATTGAGGAGATAAGCGTTTATAACTTTTACTCTCATATTTTCGCTTAAAATTTGTATAAATGCATAAAATAATATATATATATGTAAAATGGTAAATATTATTTTCTTTCAGACTTGAAAATATTTTCTCCACACTTTGAAAACTGACAATTATTTTGTTATATATTACAACTTTTCATTAATAATAGAGTCGAGTATGACACTCTGATTATTATAAAGTAAAACATATTTATTCAAGAGTACATAGTGCTCTAGAATGCAAGTGAATTAATGTTATTTTTAAATTAATAAAAAGTTAACTGGGGACAGAAGGTGACTTGCTTTACTGTCTATATTGTTTTGTTATATTTTTCAGCTACAAATCTGAATTTTTGAATCTTGAATTTAAAGGAATTAGTCACCCTGGATGTAAGTATATTATTTTTTATTTTTTAAATGTATATATTATAATATATCGTGGGGGAAATTTTGATGTATATTTCAAATAATTTCCTTGTTGTTACCACATCTTTGCACAATGTTGCATATTCACAGTAATATTCACAAAATTTATTTTAAATCTATTACATTGAGTCAGTTTCTTATAATTTAGTATACAGGACTGAAAAGTGAAATAAGTAAATGTGTGTAATGATTTTTTTTTATGCTTATTTCGTTGAATTTGACATTTGCAACTAGTTAATACATAATGTTTCATACCATATTGATCAAACTAAAGACATCGACGCTTTTTTAAATTTCCATCTTACAAGTTAGCACGGCTTCTAGAATTTTTATAAAATCCACTAGTCATGGGATCTATGATTTTGAATATTTACTAGCCACGATTAATCATTCACTAGCCGTACTTTACTTTAAGTTCATACAATTTTACTACTAATAATAATGTCGCCTAAAGAGATAGATATAGCTTAAAAACACTAAGGATGGGGGTGAGGGCAGGATATTCATATTTACAAAATATACTTCAATGCAGCATTTGATAACTTTTTTTTTCACTAGCCATCAGGCATGACAGTGCTAGTTATTTACTAGCTCAACATTGAATGTCACTAGCCATGGGAGTGGGGCTACCATAATCTAGAAGTCCTGAAGTTAGCCATATTTGCTTGGGTTTGTCATAAGTTCTTACACATCTTAATCCGAGTAAGGAAGAACTGATGTAAAAGTGTGCAGCACAAGATGAAACGTTCAGTCTCAGATTTTGTGTTAAAGTGTGTTTTGTTTAACGACACCACTAGAGCACATTGATTTATTTATCATCGACTATTTGATGTCATACATTTGGTAATTCTGATATATAGTCGTAGAGAGGACATCTGCTACATATTTTTTCCATTAGTAACAAGGGATCTTTTATATGCACCATCACGGACAGGATAGCACATACCACAGACTGGTATACCAGTCATGGTATACTGGCTGGACAAGAAATAGCCCATCGGCCCGATGGTGTATTTTGTGTCAAAAATTGTTATTGATAAAGTATATTTATTTGACTATATGTACAAAACTTTTGAAATATTTCAGTTCCTAACAACACTGATACTGCGGAAGTTGAAGTTCTTCTTTTAAAATTTTGCCATAAGAAAAGAAAGGTGAGATTCGAAGATGTCACATGTAAATGTTTCATTTATTCCACATTAGGCACTATATTAGGTTTATCAATCTCTGTATTATTATTCCCTAACACCATCCCAAAATCTATACTTTTTTAAGAATAATGATGTCTTATTTCCACATTTTTCGAAAAACATTTTAGATTTCAGAGCCAGTGATAAAATGCTCACATCAACTCCTTACTTTTCTTAACCGTACAAAGTTTTAAGCATTTTTAATTGTTATCCATTGAAATAAGTTTTGTTTCTTGGTATTCATCTTTCCATTGATGCAGGGCTCAAAATAGGAATTAAAATGTGGCTCGAAATAGAAGGTATATTGTTCATAAAATAAATGTCATGCTAAGATAAAATATGGCCTACTGGAAATAAGATGGTTTGGGATGGTGTGTAAAATTTAGCAGCATTATGGAATCAAAATATAAGAGAACCATAAGCTAAATAGAAGATGAGATAAGCTCTTTAGAAAAATGACCTGCAACTTTGGAGGGGGGGGGGGGGGGGCGGTTCCACAGGTCATTATTTTGGGTCCTGTGATGGTGATCATATTTACTCTGGAACATGAGTAATTGATTATATTTTCACACTTATTTAAAGTTGGATTCCTATTTTGTTCAGAGAACATTTTGTTCAGTATCACAGTTTGCTACGTAGGTTTTAGAGATCGCTACACAATTTTAAAACATTAACCAGTAGTTGCTAATCAATTTTCAATTGACTAGAATATCGCTAACAGAATCAAAATTTTGAAAATAAATTGTGCCGTGATATATCATTTTGAAATAACCTTATTTCTGCTTTATCTTATCCTGTAGGATGTCTCGTCTCCAGTAACACACGTTAGTCTAGGAAAAGTGAATATCAGTGTCAACTCTGATGTTCCCAGTCCTCAGCGAACAATAACTGTTAATCCAGACATATTTAGTCAGACAAATGGTCACACCGTCCGATCGTATGTCCTGTTGTTCAAGGTTGCCTTTCCCTCAGGATGTCTCATACTTCACGGACTGTGTAATGGTGATATACATGATCCAGGTAAGACTATTTTGTTGGTTATGATTGCTACACATATATGTAAAGCACTAAGAGATTTTTGAAGTCTTTGATATCAAGGCAAATTTACAGTGTTTTTGTTTTAATTAAGTTTCACAAATGTATATGATTAAAAAAAAAAACATTTGGTAAGTTGGATTATATTAAATTAAACTTGTAAATATATTTTTGATTTAAAAAATATTATGTCTAACAAAGTTATTCACACATAACTGTTAGACTTCTGTCACAGTCTTGCCTTAAATATTTAACTTAATGGTTTGGAGAGCCCATTTCAGTTGCCCAGATTTAAAAAAGCTAAGTAGGACAAGAGTCTTAAATTGTTTTTGTTTTCCAATTTTCAGAAGAGCCACCTCACAAACGAAGAAAGAATGGTCGTACCTGGATGACCGATGGCGAAAATGTACTCTACAGTGCTGAGCTGGTTATGTATGATCGTCACAAACACTGTCAGTTGGTGGAAGGAGAGTATGAAGTGGGCCTTGAAAACCTCAGGGACAAATCCAATTCCAAACGAAGATCATGGGAAACCATGGGAGGTGGTAAAGTGGGTGCTAGTTCTTCATCAGTCGTCTCACTTATGTATTTCACAAAATTAATTTAGCATTTATCTGTAATCAAAATGAATTGATGTTTAATGACACAGCAGCATGAATACATCGGCTATTGTGTGTAATTTGTAATATGGGCCCATTTATATTAATATGTTATTGATTGGAGATACAAATGCTTTATAAAATTGGCCACTTCAGAAGGTTTGACTGTAAATAGTAAGTAAAAAATAAGCCATTCTTCTTTGTCAAGTTTGTGGATAAGAAGGTTTTTTTTTATTAGTGAGAGTGGAAGATGACGGTTCTACTCATGCTTTTTGGTGTTACATGCTTAATTCCTGTCCAAAGGAAAGAAAATTTAAGCTTAAAATGTAAATATAGGTTAACATTAATGTAAATTAATATTTAAAATTACTTTTTATTAACATAGATGAAAACCCCCCCCAGCTTGTCACAAAATTTATTAAACGTGTTAATAGTTACTGTTAAATAAGGTATTTGGTTTTGTCCACACTGGATATTATAATTGTTATTACAGGAGGTTGGTCCTTTTGATGTGTTTAACCAATGTGCCAGTCTGAAATTCAGTCTATGCTGGACAGACACGAGCCTGGACACCAGCCCTCGTACTGCTATCACTCTAGCAGAGGACGAATTTAGGAACAATAATCAACTTGCCAATCACATTCTCGATGTCACCAACAACAACTCAGGTACATAACAGGGGTTTCCCCAGAGGCATATAGCGTAGGGGGTCACTACGCCTTAGGTGTGTTAGTAAGTGCTTTGGCATCATGTAAGGGCCTCAAATCAATTGCCTCTATGCTTTAATTGAGTATATGTGACAATCAACTGTTGGTTGTAACAACTTTTAAAAGTTTACAGTACACCGGTATTCACACTTCTAATAGGTGAAACATGTCTTTCATACCTAATTAGGTACAAGGCCCTCAGCACCCTTTCTTTTAATGACAGTCAATTACTAATTGTCATAAACATCAATGCTGGCACTTGCATTTGCGTTAAACTGATAGTGAAAATGTAAGTGCCTTAAAAATATCCTGGGTAAAGGCCTACCTGGTGCATTTGGAGAATTAACAATTTCTGTGTGTTTTTGTGTATTCTGTAATACCAGTGTGTATACCTCACCAGGACCCATCCATTTGTTATTATTAAGTCACTGAAATAAAACGTAAGATAGTGATAACTAAAATGTAAGCAGTGTGAGCATTCACAGAGTGAAACACTCCTGTCTTCATATATTTTAAGACGGTTAACAAAAATGTATTGATGGGGGAAAGATTAATATTTTATCAAATTCTTACCAGTTAAGCAATGAGAGATATTTTTGACATACACATTCTGACAGTCTATATCATAGATTTGTTGGAATTGGAGTAAACCCAAAGGGTAAGCTGAGAGGTACTGTTCATACAATTCATTTGCACCTTGGGTGTAGATTTCACTCTTGTAATTATTAATTATTATCACAGATTTCAGAAGTGTACTGTGCATAACTAATTCCAGGTTCCTACTGGTCATGGAAATCCTAGAATGTTGTGGGATTTATAAATGTCATCTTCCAGGCCTTAAAAGTCTTGGAATTTTTAATTGTCTCATTAATTTGATAAATGTTTTGTTTTGGTTATTCTTTTAATTTGTGTCAAAACATATTATAAGATGATTCTAATGATCACAGAATAATCCTTTAAAATTCTTAAAAGGGTCAATGGTGATGTCTTTAAAAAGTCATGGAATTTAATAACAGTAATATAAACCCTGTAAATTTTGTCTTGATGTTAGGTGATAAAATACACATTCACTCTTTCAGGGAGTCCAAAGAAAGAATCTCCGGCCAAGCTAAAAGACGTGAGCAGCCAACCGGTGAAGAAAAACCGAATCTTTTACCAGTTTATGTACAACAAAAACACTCGGCAGCAGACCGAGGCACGACATGATCTCAGGTGTCCATGGTGCTCCATTAACTGTATGCAGCTGTTTAGTCTACTCAAACACCTCCGCCTTTACCATGCTCGCTTTGAGTTTCTATATGTGGTGAGTTCTTTGTTTAGTCTACTCAGAAAAACCTCCGCCATTACCACACTGTCTTTGAGTTTCTATATGTGGTGAGTTCTTAGATTAGTCTACTCAGAAAAACCTCCTCCATTACCACACTCGCTTTGAGTTTCTATATGTGGTGAGTTCTTTATTTAGTCTACTCAAACACCTCTGCCTTTACCATGCTCGTTTTGAGTTTCTATATGTGGTAGTTCTTTGCTTAGTCTACTCAAACACCTCTGCCTTTACCATGCACGCTTTGAGTTTCTGTATGTGGTGTGACCGGCCTTGGTGGCGTCGTGGTTAGGCCATCGGTCTACAGGCTGGTAGGTACTGGGTTCGGATCCCAGTCGAGGCATGGGATTTTTATACCGACTCCAAACCCTGAGTGAGTGCTCCGCCAGGCTCAATGGGTAGGTGTAAACCACTTGCACCGACCAGTGATCCATAACTGGTTCAACAAAGGCCATGGTTTGTGCTATCCTGCCTGTGGGAAGCGCAAATAAAAGATCCCTTGCTGCTAATCGGAAAGAGTAGCCCATGTAGTGGCGACCGCGGGTTTCCTCTCAAAATCTGTGTGGTCCTTAAACCTTATGTCTGGCACCATATAACCGTAAATAAAATGTGTTGAGTGCGTTGTTAAATAAAACATTTCTTTCTTTTTGTATGTGGTGAGTTCTTCGTGTAGTCTTTCTTTCTTTTTGTATGTGGTGAGTTCTTTATTCAGTCTACTCAAACTCTTTTACCACGCTGGCTTTGAGTTTCTATATGTGGTGAGTTCTTTGTTCAGTCTACTCGAACACATCTGCCTTTATCACTCGCTTTGAGTTTCTATATGTCGTGAGTTACATTAGTCTACTCAAACACTTCCACCTTTACCACACTGGCACTGAGTTTTCATATGTGGTGAGTTCTTTGTTTAGTCTGCTCATATGCCTCTACCTTTACCATGCTCACTTTGAGTTTCTATATGTGTGAGTTCTTTATTTTGTCTACTCAAATACCACCGCTTATGCCATGCCTGCTTTGAGTTTCTATATGTGTTGAGTTTTCTTTGTATACCAAAACACATTTTGTATGTTTTGAGTTTCTGTATGTGGTCAGTACTTAATAGTTTGTTAACTCTTTACCGTTACTGTACAAGTTTTCATTTATTTCTCTTACGAAGTATTATAGGAACATTTTGAGTATTTATACAAGTTGAGTCCTTATAATAGTTTTTTTTTTTTTTATTGTTTGACATGTATAATTAGTTTTCTCTGTTGAATTACAAAGCTAAATTAAATATTGAACAAAGATTGTAGCCTTGCTTCATTTGTCCACATGATTTGTTAATTAAATTAACCCCAGCCAATTATGTGTTTGGCTTTTCCAAATACATTATACACATAGAACATCTGCCCTTGACTTTTGTTTCACAAAATTCCCAAACCGCCATCAGTGTTGTCAATTATGTTCATGTTTATTACCTAATTCACCAGTAATGTCTATTACTTAATTACTATTGCTATGCTTATTGCTTGGAAACGCATATTTATAACACATCCTATGTTATTTACTCTTACATAGCAATGTCAGGGTTTATGTCATTCTTACTAGCTAATATGAAATTTAATAATTTTACCATGTTCTTTTTCTTTTGTCTTCTTTTTGTTTGTATTTGGCAGGTCTGTAGTAGTTAACCCCATCCACTGTTTTGATTTTGCTACAGCTTTGACACATTAGCTTCTCTCTCTCTTTTAGCCTCATCCAAAGGGTATTGAAATAGATGTTTCAATAAATGAGCGTTACGATGGTTCGTATGTTGGTAACCCGCAAGATCTCCACTCTCACATTGGTTTTGCATTCAGTCGAAAGGGTCCAGTCAGAAGAACGCCTGTCACACACATTCTAGTTTACAGGTACGTTTCCTGTATTATATTGATCTTGACAGATGTGTTATAGTAACTACTTAAGGGTTTTTAATATACTGTAAGACAGGTAATTTTTACAGGTGGAAATGTTTTCACATTTCTTCCAAATCAGTTATATCGTACTATGCCAAAAATGTTTTAATTCAATTCATACAGCAGGCCACATTTTACTTCCTTTCAAGTCTTGATTTGACTGATGTTATTACTTGGTGTAAAACAAAAACTCCAATAAACATTAATAAGAATAACCTGTATTTTGATTGACTTTTGTAGACCAAAGAGACCAGAGCCTAGTCTTGCCGAATTCCTTGAGCCAGAAAATGAGTCTAAAATCAACAGACAATTTGTACAAGGTCATAACAGGTATTTGGTTTACTCATTGAGGGAACAATCTTCAATCTTTAATTTGATATTTTCCCTTATTTCTATTGCTCCTCACTAAAATTTGTCATAGGTTTTGGAAGGGTGTCGTTGGGGAGGGGGAACTCAGAAGGTACACGGTTTGCACATGCTTTAAAAGGCCATAAATTTGCCCTAAAAAGTCCCTATTTTGATGATCTAGCCCTAAAAAGCCCTATATTTTATGGGCAAGTTCACAAAAGGCCCTAAATTGGGCCATATAAGCCCTGAAATCGTTAGACATTTTTCTTCTTCTGGAAACATTAAATAAATTGCCAAAAATACATCGATATCTACTTTCATTTGTTGATCTCTGTTCTCGCTCAAACGTTGGTGTGTAAACAAAGCCAAAATGATACCAACGATTCATTCGTAAAACATCAGTGTTCGGTATTGTTCATAGAAGGATTCATTTGTAACTTTTGAGGAGTGCTTGATAGGTCATTCTAAAATGAAACATGTTTCTAAAATACTAATCAAGAGTCTTAATCTCAGTACAAACTAAATAAAACGGAATATTATAAAATTATTTGAACTGAATTAGACATTTATGCATATGTGGATTCTACATATTTATGTTTATAAAAATGTGTAGGACCGTTCTTTCGATCCCAACAACCCGCTCGAACACTCCCATTATTTTGTCGAGTTTGAATTTCATTGCAAATGGCAGAGAGCTAAATGTTAGTCCCTAAATTTTACTTACATTGACCCTAAAAGCCCCTAAATTTAGGTTTGAAATTTTTGTATGTACCATGAGGTAATAAAATAATGCATTGGTCCCAACCCAGTTGAAAATCAAATTAATATATAGCTGAGGGCCTCTTCCCTGTCATGTTCCGGCACTTATGTTTGTTGTGAATTCTTAGGGTTTTTTTTAAATGACTAACATAAAGACTTGGGTTTAATGAACTGTTTGATTATTGTGTCTGTTAATACTGCTTAGTTGCGCACTTGAATCAATTATTTGTATGACTTGTTTTTCAGATTGTATTATCGGACAGCAACAAGTAACCCAATGCGACCTCAGGAAATCGACTATGACAGTGATTCAGAAAATGACCCACTGTGGCTTAGACAGAAAACTGTCAATGTAGGTCTTTAACTGTGGTAACTGTATTCAACAATTCATGTCTTAGATGAAAGGACACAGAAAATAAAAATAAAATAACTTATCAGGGCTTATCACTGCGAAATTAGCTAATTGTTTATTTTAATTCCAAGTGGCCACAACATTTAGTATTTGGCTAATAAAATTTTAATTGAATTAGACTTGTTTTAATAAATTTCTAAGTTTGTCAAATCCACTAGTCCTCAATCCCATGTAGTGACTTTTTGGTCTGGGTACCGGCCTCGGTGGCGTCGTGGCAGGCCATCGGTCTACAGGCTGGTAGGTACTGGGTTCGGATCCCAGTCGAGGCATGGGATTTTTAATCCATATACCGACTCCAAACCCTGAGTGAGTGCTTCGCAAGGCTTAATGGGTAGGTGTAAACCACTTGTACCGACCAGTGATCCATAACTGGTTCAACAAAGGCCATGGTTTGTGCTATCCTGCCTGTGGGAAGCGCAAATAAAAGATCCCTTGCTGCCTATTGTAAAAGAGTAGCCTATGTGGCGACAGCGGGTTTCCTCTGAAAAACAGTGTCAGAATGACCATATGTTTGACGTCAAATAGCCGATGATAAGATAAAAAATCAATGTGCTCTAGCGGCGTCGTTAAATAAAACAAACTTTACTTTTTCTGGTCTGGGCTAGTGGAAATTATCAACTGTATGTCTATAATACATGCTTGTCAATGATATGCTATTTCTTTAGTTGTCAAGTGCTGTGGTAAAAATCTTTATTTATCTTTCATACATGAATTTAAATTCTAATCTACAAATCAATTCTCAATAACTGTGAGCGACAAACACACTGCTATTGTAATCTAATCCATTAAAGTACTGTAGCAAGCATCTAAAGTAATTTGCTTTGTACAAAGAATTTTAGAAATTGTAGAAAATAACTGAATGGAGGCCAATATTTTATGTATTATATCGGGTGGCCCCAAAAAAACTTCCCGAACCTTAAGGGTTAATAACTTTGCATCTAACCACTATATTGCTATGAAACTTCACACAAGTCAACAATATGATGTTTTTAATATATCCTGAAATATCCCTGTCTTATACTTTTTTTGCAGTCGGATAATTAAAAACAAAAGTCAAAAACTGCAGTGGCAGAGTCCAAAAAGCTGCATAGTTACCTTGAATTTACTGAAATACTGAATGGACCTCCATGTGCTTCAAAAACTGCTCTGAGTCTTTTTTTTTTCCAACTTGAAATACTACTCCTGATCTCTCTAAGAAATATTTTGTCCCATCATTTTTGTCAGCCTCGTTTTGAGTTCACACTTCTATACGTCCTGCATATACTTTCTCCGACAGCAAATCCCAAATGGAATAGTCCATTGTGTTACGGTCTGGACTTCGGGGTGGCCACTTGTCTTTTTTTTTTTTTTTTTATGAAATCCTCCATAGACCTCCAAATAGACTTGCATAATTCTACTAGTGTCAGAAGTTAACCCATCCTATTGGAAAACAAATTTCCATCAGGTTAGAGATGATGGCAATCAGGCAAGAGTCTCATTTCTAATAGTTTTTGATAACACTCGGAGTTAACTTTCACTTTGTTTGTGTTAATAAAGTGCAGGTTCGTTTTTCCACTCCATGATACCCCAGCAGAAACCATTATTTTCTTGTTAGACCTTGAGGTTTCATGGTACAGTCATGTGTTGGGAATTTCCTTTTTCTTCCTATCGTTTTGGCGGTTACGTGCCACCTGATACGGAAAGTCTTTCTTTCTGTAAAGACCAGTCCTTTCACATCTTGTTTTGAATACCTGCTGTACAACTTTTTCGAGTGTGTCTTCCTTTTTTGCATGACAGTTTTATCCAGCCGTGAAACTTCTATGCATTTGAGAGATTTTAATTCCAATTCTTTTGTAATGTTCTGAACTGATGATTGTGCAGTACCCAAATCTCTGGCAATTTGACTCGGAGACTTACGAGTCCCTGACTTGTCCTCCTGCGACACAATTGCTTCCTTGATGTAATCTTTATTTATATCGGTATTTGCAGTTCTTGGCCTTCCACTGCCTCGTTTTCTGCTGGTAGAACCTGAAGTCCTTATATTGTCAGTAAGGCGGTTGACTATTTGTATATTCCACTTTTTATCAGGGAATTCCCTTATAATCCTCGCACAACACCAGCACTTTTCCTTGCAACATGCTTTATCCCTCTGATTAAGTACCATGATAGGACCTCAAGAAAGCAAACATCAACCTCCTTGCCTATTCAGAACATTAGTGTCAGACACTGTCTCTTGACAAGTGCCATTCATGACACCGCAGGTGTAACTTGTCAGTGTTACAAATGACAACCAGTTTCTGCCATTGCAATTTTTTCCTTCTTTTTTTTTCTTCTTTTTTTAAAATTATCGTCCACAGAAAAGGTATATGACATAGAGACTTGGGAATTTCAGGATATGTTAAAAACATCCTGGTTTTTTTACTTGTGTGAAGTTTAATAGCTATATAGTTAGTTGCAAGTTATTAACCCTTAAAGTTCAGGACAGGTTGGTTTTTTGGCCACCCGATATGTGTGATTGTTGTTCAGTGTTTAAAGATTGTTCTGTAATTCAGATGATCGAGGAGTTTACCGATGTCAATGAGGGAGAGAAAGAGCTCATGAAGCTGTGGAATCTTCACATTATGAAAAAGAAGTAAGTTTGTCACAAGCAATTACAAGATTACAGGCCTAACTTTTGGTCTAATTCTACAAAATTCCTGCAATTTTTTATCATGGGAATCCACAACATTCCTTGGATTGTTTTTGTTACAGTGCGGAATGTTTTAATTAATGCTAATAAACAGGATTATTATCTGGGTATGGAGATATATTTTCAAATAGAGTAGGCTCAAATATGCATATCTGACTAGATTTTTTTTTTTTTTTAAAGATTGATATTGCAGAAATGATTCATATGATTTTTATTTATAGAAATATTGTGAAAATTGGTAAATGTAAATATTGAATTTGTTTTTCTTCCCCAGCCTCATCGGCGATGTTCAGATTCCTGTTGCTTGTTCAACATTTGTGGAGTTGCACGGACGTGAAATTATTGAGAAGAACCTGTGCCGAAACTTTATACTACACATGGTGAACTTGTTTGACTTCTCACTGATTCGACCAGAAGTCGTTCAGAGGACTATAGGGCAGATAGAATGTCTTAAAGAGGAAATGGGTGTGTACTGACCGGTGACTGGAGTCAAATTGTTATGGATGCTGTAACCAGAGTACTTGACATGAATAATTCATGCAGAAAGTAATGGAAACAAAACAGTCTGGCCTTGCGAAACAGAACAGTCTGGCCTTGTCCATTGCAGTCCTTAAGTCCGTGACAAATAAAATGCCTTTACTGCAGTAATCACATGTTAGAAATGGCAGCTGACAAGTAACATGATATTTTTCCTTAGCAACTGTCATCGTACTTTGCAAACATTCAAGTAGTGGATACTTTTATTGATTAGATGTGTAATTTTTTAAGACTGACAATTTTAAATGTAGGTTGTCATCAACTCTTGTGTGACTATCGATAAAACAAAAGCGAAATAAGAGCCATTTGTTTGATAATGTTTCTAGGCTCTCTAAAGATTTTCACGTGGTGTTCTATCATATGAAGTTGGTGGATTTTAATTCATATAGATAAAGACAGCAGAATTTATCCCCATTTTTTTTTTGGGACACTTCTGTATGAAACTAGAATAGGGTGGGATATGAATTTAGAAAACAAGCCAAAGTTTCACACTTGTAAAGGTTTTTTTCGTGTTTAATCACACCATTCCTGCAGTTGAATTTTTGACAGTATATTTTATTACAATATAAAGTTGTTGATAACTGTTTACACTTTGTATTGATTGATGCTTTGTGAAGTTTGGCAGGATATGCAAAATATGGTGTACATTTGTATGAGGCTGTTTGTTTTAACTTGTTTGACTGAATTTTACCATAGTTGCATTTGGTTTGGAATTTTAATGTTTGTAAAAACAATTTAAATTAAAATCGAATAATTTGTTTGAAATACAGTGACTATTGTACATTGTTTTAAATTCTTTGACATCTTCTCTGTATAACCAAACAGTGAAGCTTGTGGAATAGAATAAATGCTAGATTTTCATCCAGTTTTTTTAATGGAGGCGGTGGTGAAATTTTATTTTTTCAGGGCATTGGAAATACTGCACATTAGTGTGTATGTGTGTCTGGGGGGCGAGGGGAATTACCAATAAAGAAAATAGGGGTGAGCCTTTATCCTAGAGGGTGGGAGAGGAGGAAAATCAAGGATTTGTTATAATTGCCTTTTTCATTACTTGGAAAGTCCTGTTGTTTTTTGTGATTTTTAGTTTGGTATTGTGTGTACTAAATAACAGGCTAGGGATTTTCGAAGCTATCTTACTGCTACGAAATCGTAAAACTTTTGTAGGCTATGGTATCACCACAGCACATGCCATAGTGACATCATAGCTTACAATGGTTTTATTATTTCGTAGTGTTAAAACAACTTTGAAAATGTGCGCGCAGGTCATTATCTTTGTTTCAGCTGTAGGTATCACCTGTATCATAAACCCAGTTAAATGTTTAAAGAAAGAATTTATTTTTAAGTAACCCATGAAAGGAATATTTACACATTCCCAAAACATTATTTTTATCTAGTGGTTGCTACACTTTGCTTAGAGAATGATAGAAGGAATTAGCTACCAAACCAAGTCAAATCTCACAGACGACAGTAGTAGCTAAACTGTAACACTTCAGTCAACAAACACATGGATATTGGTACAATCCCTCAATCTTAAAAGGAAATTGTGGGAGAATTGTGGGGTTTAACTGATAATTTTAGTAGGACCCGGCATGTTTCAAGCGCAGTAGTAGCTTATATATTGAAATTAAATTTCAGGAATTTTCTCGTTAGATGAAAGGACATTTTATATCAAGTTCTGTCACATATATCACCAGTGGCAGGCATGGCCTAATTTAATGCAACATTTAAGTTAAGTGCATTACAAACTTTGACCAGGTATGATATTTGGTATACTGGTACCTATAAGTACATTCTTTTGAAAGGATAGCCCATAATAGTAATACAATATATTCCACTGGGGGGAATTGAGCAAGTGTTGAATCATACCTTAGGTACAAATCACTGACTAATAAAACGTGGAGAAATGCATGTGTTAACATTTACACAAGAAAATGTTGCAAGATAAATCAGTTTCCCCACATTGTTGCCATACTTGTGATGGATATTTATTAAAGTCTAAGAACACATTTTTCAGTTTGCATTTTTGTTTTTGTGGATGGGGTGTTGATTTACCTGGTATGAGCATGCTGGGTAAGTATGTTAGATTGGTAATTTTTAACAGGATGATAAAAATAAATTCCCAGATAAATAAGAATTTGATTGCATACCGAAGGTAGTAACCTAAATGTGCTCTAGTTGTATATTAAATATTTTTTAATTTAATATGTCCTGTGCTGAGGAACTTTCAAATTGAATACTTAACCGATTCGTTTAGGACTCCATTAGCATCTACAATGGTGCAAACATTCCTCTTCTGTTTTTGTGTGTATGTGTCGAGGAATCTATTACGGCAGGTTTTACTGCTATTTCTGTTTCGTAGACTGGAAAATCATAAGTTACTTTCATCAAAAGCAATTATTTTGTCATGTTTGATTAATCATCTGAAATCATAAAGTGATTATTTTTATATTTAAAAAAGGCAGCACATCGTTGCCATATTTTATGTTGTACATGTTTATTATGACTAGTAAAATAATGCTCACATTTCAGAAGGATATAAATGCATTATATCCATTTGTCTACCTGAAAACACCTAGAGTAAACATGCACCACTTTCTGTTATGGAAGAAATAATAAACCTATGGTGGATATTTATAGACATTCAAATCGAGCACTTAAAAAAACTATCAATATTAAAATATTTTCATTATGGGTTTTAAAAAATATGTCTGGGTATACTCGCAGATAAATCTACAAATAATTTTTGTACATCTTGTTTTAGCTTTTCTTTTTTTTTTAACCTATATATTAATTACAATTAATGAATCCTTGTTTTGTGCCATCTAAAAATCACTGTGGCAGTGTGCAGTTCCATGAGTCATATTGTTGAATGTATTCATGTGTAGCACAAAATTACAATAGCATTTTTGTGTTAAATTGAAACGAGTCTTTTTCAGCAAAAAATCATTTAGTGTTTGCCTCCACTGTTCATTCCACTAAAGCTCACTAATTCAGGGTCTTCTATAGAGCCAAAATAATTAAATTGTCACATGTTGGTAATGACTGTTGGTTTTAATATTTACGGCGACACCACACAATGCAAGTGTTTGATACGAGAATATCTAATTGCATAGCAACTGATCAATCATACTGTTTTTCTTGTCACAATCTGCTATTGTTGTACGAGACACTCGTACCCTCTGGCTTCATCTTTAGTGTTCATTCTTTCATACTGATTACATACCTATTACATTCTATTTCACTCTTTAGGTCATTCAGGAGTGCTTTCTGAGTATGACCAAGCATTCATGCTCATCATTCATTTAATTACATGTTTGAGGGGAATATTTGTCTAAACAACTGAATAAAAGAACTAAATGTGAGTAGACCTTTTGCCACAACGTTAAATCAGTAGTCATTATTTTGGTTGAATTTACTTAACAACTGCTTCTATTTCTGTCATGAAAATTAAGACTACAGTTAATTTTGTTTGCATTTCGTAAAACGGACTTGTTGATGTTAAGTAGAAATTATTCAATCATATAATGGTATATGAAATATAACGGCTATTTTACATTAAATGATTGGTATTGCAGTAAAAATTGTGTAATAAAATATTTGGTAAACCAGTTTCATGGTTTTTCAATCCTTAAAATAAATTCTAGATTTGTAACAAAGTTATTCACAGTTGTGTTTGTTTCATATATTTATCAACATTTTGCCATATTTTAATAGAAAGGTATTTCTTGTTTGATCAGTTCATCATTGTGTGATTGTGACATGGTTCTCATTTGATGTTATGATAAGAATGTTTTATGTGATTACTCCATCACAGCAAAACGTAAGGTGGTTAAACATGGTTCTTATTCATTTACTTCATTTCAGTAACAGGACTAAATGATTCTGATTTGATGTACTAATTAATTAATTGTCAAGATAACTTGTAACAAACATCTAATCTCCAGGGCCGCATTCCACAAAGTGATCTTAGCCCTAAGATCACCGTAACTGCACAGCTGACATATGCACTAAGGTGATCTTAGCGCTAAGATCGCTTTGTGGAACGGGGCCCAGGAATATTTAACTCTACAGAATATTGTCATGAACGTGCAATGTTTCGGAGATTCTATTTCTGATGTTTTGATAATTGTTTCAGACATTTTTCAATATCTATTTCAGGTGATCATGTATTATACCATGTATACCAAACTGATTAAATTTTTTGGGAGGTGCTCATTCTATTTTCTATTTTTAAGCTACAAATTTGTTTGTTAGGAAAAAGACTGAGGTAAATGGTAAGAAATGACTATTCCATCCATATTGTCAGATTCTCCTGTGTGTACCATCTGGTACGTATGACATTTAAAACTGATTTAGATGTACCGGTATACGGGACTGTACAATTTGAGATTAATAAGAAACTTGGTTTTTGAACTGTATATATACACACTGAGATCTCATTAATCCGAAAGGTGTGGTTCTTCAGCAGAGTGGAATTGTTAAATAACACCAACATCATTCCATGATTACATTTTAACATTTGACTTGCATTAATTGTGCGAAAGTTGAAAACAGTCATGGCCAGTCAAAACCAATCTATTGTTTGAAATGGCCTCTGCATTGAATAGATTAGGCCTAAAGAGCAGTTGAATGGTTCGTTTTATATTTCGACTGTCTGCAAGTTGTGCACACCCATCCTCATGCACTGGAGTCCGGATTATTATATTTTTATAGGGGGAGTGTTTAAATACAGGGTACAGATTGGTATTCGTTTACTATCTGATTTGGTTAAATTTTATCAGCTACCTATATATATGTTCACTTTGCCACAGGGACCAATTGTTGAACTGTAATCATGAAATCATGTTTATCATGTTGAAGACATTAACATGTTGGTAAGGTGATTTAGGATCTGTTGGTTTGCTCACCATGATGTTTTCCATTTATTTCATTAGCCACCAATAAGACTTTCCATTGTGAAATGTTCACTACGAACAACCCTTCTGGTATCTACAATACATGATCTGCAATGAAAATAATGTGTGCCTATATATTTCACACGTGAGAGTGTGTACGAATGATGCAAAATTTGTTTGCACATATTTTTTTCTAGTTTATAGTAATATGCTATGATGTCATTAAGCAAACATTCCTTTAAAAAACCCAAAAAAACTTGTCTGTATAATAATTCTTGGCCGTGATCATATAATATTAAACATTTTATGTTATATGACCTGGCATGGAACCTTTCTGCCAACCACTCTTTTCTCCACCCCCTTCCAATGTTAAAAGGATTTATTTATTTTTGTCTATTCATGCATACTAAGAGGATGAGGATGCATAGCTCACAGTGGAACAAAATTTAGTTTTGCCAATTTTGAGATATATAGAGTATTGTTTTGAAAATCATTATAATGTGGTTATTTTAAGGAAACATTTGTTTGTCAAAGACTAAATTTTGTAGCCACTTTGTATAAAAATGAGCTAATTTGGTAATGGACAGGATGAGCCCCGAGAATGTTTCTGGTAGTTTAAGCATTCACAGTGTGCAGATTTATACTGTAAGGAACCATTTTTTCTCTGTGACTGGCGTCGTGGTTAGGCCATCGGTCTACAGGCTGGTAGGTACTGGGTTTGGATCATAGTTGAGGCATGGAATTTTTAATCCAGATACCGACTCCAAACCCCGAGCAAGGCTCAATGGGTAGGTGTAAACCACTTGCACCGACCAGTGATCCATAACTGGTTCAACAACGGCCATGGTTTGTGCTATCCTTGCCTGTGGGAAGTGCAAATAAAAGATCCCTAGCTGCCTGTTGTAAAAGAGTAGCCTATGTGGCAACAATGGGTTTCCTCTAAAAAAAATCAATGTGCTCTAGTGGCGTCGTTAAATAAAACAAACTTTACTTTACTCATCTGTATTTATAAACATTACTGTATGATACCCAGAACTTGTAGATAAGTACTATTATGAATACAGAGCCAGGTTAGTAAAAATATTGACTGAACGACTGCTAGAAATATTACTAGCATAGTGTTCACCTAAATACACAAAAATCTTAATATGGGGTGTGTGGTGGAGATTGGCACCACCATGGTGAGCAATACTGTGGTTTTCTAGACCACCTAATGACAAACGAAACATGTATTTCATTCCAACAAATTACAGTTGTATATTTACCGATCTATCTCATCAGCTGTTCAACCATCATCATATTGTTAAAATATGGTGTCCAGTGTCGGCAAGCACCACAATGTGCCAAGAGTAACACATGATGGCTCAAATGTACTGGTTAATTCATAAATATTGACCACTCTGTTTAATTATGATAAAAAAAAACATTGTGATGATACATTCTTATGATTGTACTATTAAAGACATTTGTATGAATGATTTGTTTGATTTTCATTACCAAGTACACTTAGTCTAGTAATAAAAGTAATAATAAGGATGTCAGAATCATGTTTTCATCTCAATTTCTTATTAGTCCCATATTCCAACCAAAGGGCACTGTAGAATTTGTCTCAGTGCTGTCCCAAATATAGTTTTTTGAATGTTTTATTTTTGGGGGGTTTTTTTTCACAATACCTGAAATTTTGTGTATAGCTTTATCATGTACTGTTGCAGATCCAAGTTTGACTTTCATGGCGATTTACCCAATTTTGACAGTTTTGGACCTTGAACTTAAAGAGATTAAAAAAATAAATTGTGCCCCGTTATTGGGGACTTGCATTACTTTAGCACAACTCATAGAATAGTTGTTCATAAGAATGTTTTCTCTTAAATACATCTGACAAGAGACAGTTGTAACCCTCTTGTGGTTTTCTTCTGGCATCTAATGAGGCCATTTAACCATTGGACATGATGAGGCTTTATAATAATTAGATATAGGTATTATGGGAATTTTAGCAGTGATATGGATACCTTGCATTACGATTCACACAATATATTATTTGTAACATCTTCATCAGTATTCTGAGGAAGGCTTTGAGCAAAACTTAAGAAAATACATTATACAAAATGAAATTATTATTTTTAAAGATAAAAATGGATCACCTTGGTGTACTACTGGAACTAGTTTAGTAATTAATATCAGTCATTAACAGGAAGATGGGGGTGGGACATAGACCAGTGGTAAAGCGCTCGCTTGATGCGCAGTAGGTTGGGATCAATCCGTCGGTGGACCCATTGGGCTATTTCTCATTCCAGCCGTT
The DNA here is from genome assembly GCF_016097555.1 of Gigantopelta aegis. Lineage (NCBI taxonomy): Eukaryota > Metazoa > Mollusca > Gastropoda > Neomphalida > Peltospiridae > Gigantopelta > Gigantopelta aegis. The sequence goes on from NC_054706.1 coordinate 35,390,785, forward strand.
GCACCATGACTGGTATATCAAAGGCCATGGTATATGCTACTTTGTCTTTGGGGATGGTGCATATAAAAGATCTCTTGCTACCAATAGAAAAATGTAGCCGGTTTCCTCTTTAAGACTGTAGGTCAAAATTACCAAATGTTTGATATCCAATAGCCAATGATTAATAAATTAATGTGCTCTAGTGGTGTTGTCAAATAAAACAAACTTTAGTTAACAGGAAGACATATTCACACTTCCATTACTCAATAATCTTTTCTACATCTACTGGATGTCTATGGATGTGGATTAATACTTTTAATTCTGCTTGTTGGACTGGTCAGTGTTTTGAGAGAATCCGTCAATGCCAAGAGATAAACATTTTGGTGAAATAAAACAATTACCAATTATTAGTGTAGGTAGGGTAAATAATTTTCACTTGTCATTAGTATTTGTGAATGATGAATAAACATTATTTTATTGAGGGACGTGAGCTTCATAATAACTGGTTTGGAGTTTGTTCTTTTTATTGACCACGTTTTCTTTCTCTTAAAAAATCTGTATTTTCTACATACATACGTGTAAACAGGAACAGTAACAATTTTAAACACTTCCAAATATTGCCATAACTTTGTATTTTATTCCAAAACAATTATAAATGACCAAAGCTCTGTTTATTCTGTAAACAAAATATATAAAAGAACTGCATTAAAAGAACATTTTATTTCAAAATTTAACAAAGAAAACAGAAGATGTATATTTGTGATGACATCATAATAAGTACTGATGAAGTTATTGGTTTGTCAGTGCTAAATCATCCACTTATATATGGTATCAGTGGGATAATAATGTGCAATATTTGCCTTTCGAATCGTAATCTAGTGGTTTCTTCATGAAGATAACACTGAACCTAAAGTCACTTTGTAACTAACAAGAAGACATATTCACACTTCATTACTCAATAATCTGTGGTCCATAAGCTGGATGTGCACTTTTTAGAACTGAGTGTTGGACTCTGGTTTTGAACAGACTGGTAGTCATTGGGTGTTGAACAGGCTGGTCGTCACTGGGTGTTGAACACACTGGTCGTCACTGGGTGTTAACAAACTGGTAGTCATTGAGTGTTGAACAGACTGGTAGTCACTGGGTGTTGAACACACTGGTAGTCACTGGGTGTTAACAGACTGGTAGTCATTGAGTGTTGAATAGACTGGTAGTCACTGGGTGATGAACAGCCTGGTAGTCATTGAGTGTTGAACAGACTGGTAGTCACTGGGTGTTGAACAGACTGGTAGTCACTGGGTGTTGAACAGACTGGTAGTTACAGGATTTTGGACTGGCTGTTACAGTGTCTTGAACAGACTGGTAGTTACAGGATTTTGGACTGGTTGTTACAGTGTCTTGAACAGACTGGTCGCCACTGGGTGTTAACAGACTGGTAGTCATTGAGTGTTGGACAGACTGGTAGTCACTGGGTGTTGAACACACTGGCAGTAATTGAGTGTTGAACAGCCTGGTAGTCACTGGATGTTGGACTGGTTATCACTGGGTGTTGAACACACTGGTAGTCACTGGGTGTTAACAGACTGGTAGTCATTGAGTGTTGGACAGACTGGAAGTCACTGGGTGTTGAACAGACTGGTAGTCACTGGGTGTTGAACAGACTGGTAGTCACTGGGTGTTGAACAGACTGGCAGTCATTAAGTGTTGAACAACCTGGTAGTCACTGGATGTTGGACAAACTGGTAGTCACTGGGTGTTGAACACAATGGTAGTCATTGAGTGTTGAGCAGACTGGTAGTCATTGAGTGTTGAGCAGACTGGTAGTCATTGAGTGTTGAGCAGACTGGTAGTCATTGGGTGTTGAACACACTAGTAGTCACTGGGTGTTAATAAGACTGATAGTCACTAGGTGCTGACTGGACTCTACTAGCCCCTGCTCATTTCTTAGTGGCCTTCAGCACATTCAATTGAAGATGATCTTGTAAACAGCAACCTGAACAAGTATTGTCAGTCTGGTGGGTGCCATCAGATGAAATTTGGTTGCTTTGATGTTTGCGTCATTTATCAGTCTTTCCATGTCTTGACACAATTTTCCAAAGTTCCTTTAAAAAACCCCACCAAACCCAAATAATTAAGCTTGTCAAATGAAAGTACTTAAAAAGTAGTGTTAACAAAAGAAATGTGTCGCAATAATGATCAGATTCATATAAACACTGAGTACTATCTAAATTATGGACGACCAGTTTCAACAGGAAAGCATCCATTCCTACAACCTAATGCACTCTTTCACTCCAATACATTCCATCCTCAACTGGACAAACCAAATGCAATACAGTTTGTATGGCTTTGGAGTTTTGACTTCAGACAAAAGTCTTGTCTTGTCACTTGGAGTGTTTTCTCTTTTATAGATACATTACCTGTCCTCAAACAAGGGCACCTCCCCCCCCCCCCCCCCCCCTCCCATGCAAGTGGTCTGGTCCGAACATCCCAACAGCCAATGGGATGGCCTAAATTCTTCTACTGCATACTGCTCTAGTTCCAGTCACATGACTGTAACTTCCTTCTTTTTCCCTGAGCGCATCGCACGGAGAACAGGAAACGGGGAGGCCCGGGCGGGATGAAATCTTGAGGACAGGTAATGTATCTATAAAAGAGAAAACACTCCAAGTTTTCTCCATTTCTTTTCACATTACCTGTCCTCAAACAAGGGCAGCATTCAACAGATGGTGGTGGGTGTCGAGATCCGTAGATGCCCAAACTGGAAAGAGGCTAACTAGTGGAAGAATGAGGCCAACCCTGGTAAGCCCTCCTAGGGATGCCCGTCACAGACCAATGCAGGTGATGTTAGTAACAACAACCAGAATGGTGGCATCCGTCAGCAGTGGCAGGTACGGCTCCCAGAACAAATGTACCAGGAGGCGGAAGCCACATTACATGCTGGTTCTGACGGTGGGAAGATGTAGCCACCAGGGATGCAGGTGTTAGGTAACCCCTCACGTATTGAAGTGTTAGTAATAACAAGCGACAACGTAATGAGGTGCATCCATCAGAACATTGAACAAAACAAGCCCCCTGAGTGTTTTCTGTCTAGTACACCAAAGAACTGTTAGTTCAATAACGACAACAAATAACCACATGCAGTGCAGGGTAAAGGTTATCGAGACAAAAGTTCCGGCACCAGTGCGTGAACTGTGCAAAAGAACAAAAGTCTAAGCAATCCTCACCTGTCGATTCGATGGACATCTCGGTGTGCAGCCCAGAATCCGACAGACATCAACGGCTTGTATTCAACAGAGTCAGTGCAGCAACGACCGGACCCAGATGATGGAAACCTTCAACGTCCTCTGTGGAGATATCCCTCAGATAATAGTTGGCGAAGATGGAGTCCATAGCCCAGAAACAACCAGTGATAATGTGCTGGATGGGTGTGTTGCAGTGCAGGGACATTGTGGCCGCCAAAGCACGGAGTTCATGTGGATTAGTAGCAGATGGAGGAGGTAAACCTTCCTTCTGATAGGCAGTCAGGATAGCAGACCGGATCCAGGTGGCCACCGTGTTCTTGGTGATATCCCTCAACCGACTCTGGTTACAGGAGAGGAAAAGTCTCTTGCGACGTTGGCGAAAAGATCTGGTCCTCTCGATGTACTGGTGCAGGGCTCTGACAGGGCACAAAGCCAAGTCCTCAACGTCCGCTGGACCAACGATAGAGGAGAGGGCCTGCACAACATACTAACGAGGCGCTTGGTCTGGTAACTGATTCTTTGCAACAAAGTTCATGAGTAACCCCAAGTTGACCGCACGACGATCTCGGTGAAAACGTACCAAGTCCACATCAAGAGCATGGAGTTCTGAGACACGAGCAGCCGTGGTAAAACCGAATAAAAACACCGTCTTCCGCGTCAAGTCTTGCAGGGAAAAGGATTCGATCGGCTCATAAGGTGCGGTCGATAACGCTCGTAACACCAGATTCAGGTCCCATCTTGGTGGCCGAAACCAGTGTACATGATCCTCACGGCGAAACCCTTTGATCATCTTATGGATCTCAGGAATACCCGAAAACTTCGTTCCAGTAGCGACATCACGAACAGTAGCGATGACCGAAACGTACACAGGGATGGTAGACCCCTTCAATCGTAAAGTGGTCCGCAGATACAGCAAAAAATCAGCGAGACGAGGTATCTGGATCGTCTGAGGTTTTAGTTTTTGCCGGAAACACCATCAGTGAAAGCAAAGCCATCTGACGTTGTAAGCCGCAGTAGTAGATGATCTGTGCACTTTCAAAATGGCCGCCGTGGACTGTGAAGAAAAGCCTTTCTTCCTCAAAGTCTTGGAGATAAAGTCCACGCGTGCAGTTGGAACAACTGCGGACGTGGATGGTATAGTCTTGACGTGGGATGCAGCAACAGATGATCCCAGTCTGGCAGTGGTAAAGGATGTGGATCGGCAAGACGTATTAGATCTGGATACCACAACCTGGATGGCCACATCGGAGCAATGAGCAACAGGCGACAATGATACAGCTAAAACCTCTGAAGCACCCTTGGAAGGAGGATTGGTGGAGGAAATGCGTAAGCGTCCATCTGTTCCCAGCTGATGGCCAAGGCGTCGATATCCAGAGCTTCTGGATCTGGCACCGGAGACACGTAAACCCTCAACTGATGGTTGAATCGTGTGGCGAAGAGATCGATGTTTGGTGTCCAAAGTTTGTCGCACACCCATCGAAACGCTTCGGGATGGAGCATCCATTCCGTCGGCTGTGGATACGACGGTCGAGACAGTGTGTCGGCTAGTACATTGGACACTCCTGGAATATGGTGAGACCGAAGTTGCAGCGGAATCTCGTTGACCAGCTTGTAGAGACGATAAGTCAACTGCAGCAGACTGCTGGAGTGGGTTCCGCCCTGACGGTTGATATAAGCCGCCGCGGTGGTACTGTCTGTGGCCACCATGAGAGAGGCCCCTGTCAACATCTGTCGCCAATGAAGAATAGCGTAGTAGACTGCCAACAACTCTAGCAGGTTGATGTGGAGTCCGGGTTCTCGAGGTGAAGTGGTCAATGGAGGGATGGAAGACAATCGCAGACGATACCCTGTCTTCAAGATCGACATGACAAACGGATCTTGGCAAAGTGTCTCCCAGTTTCGCCAATAACGACGAAGTCGACTTCCGACCATGGATATTTCGATCGGTGTGTTGCACACCGGAAGCGTCAAACCCGAATCATTGTTATGGTTCAAAATCAGGGGCGAGCGTAGGTCGATACAATCTGAGCAGTCCAAGATTGGTTGGCTGGAGTCAACGTCGGCCAGGTTTCCCCTGAGTCCGAGCGGGAGGAACGGATGGTCGGCTGTCAGGAAACCGTCAAGAAGGTTGACCTCGAAAGGACCCTCTCCAGCGCTTAAATGGTGGTTGTGCAGTAAACGTAGACTTCCGTTTCGTGGATTCCAACATCGAAATATCACGTCAGAAACCTTGCCTGCAAACAGCTTTGTTGCGGACCACGGTTGAGCTAACAGCTCCTTCTTATGCTGGAAATCCAAGGTTGACTTTTTCAGATAAGCCTGGCGACGATACTGCATCAACATCGATGACATAGAGGTAACCGAAGACATCAGGAAAGCCAGCATCTGCGCCAATTGTTGAAATAGACCGTAGCACCATGCATCTTTTGCCTGAGTGGCCATCGCAGCAAGGAAAACGTCCAAGTAAGACAACACAAACAAGCAACGTCTCTGGGCAGTATCCATGGCTTGAACCTGTTTGTCCGTCAAATCCACAGTTGACGACTTCCCAAGACGGTGAACATCTTCATCCAAAGACGGAGCCCCATCTTTAAATGGCATGTCAAACACCGGATACATACGTTGAGTCCAAGACAGAAAGGCGACAAAGGACGCTGTCTCTTTAAAGGTGCAGTCTAAATCTGTCGCCACGTCAGATATGAGTGTACCGGCTGCCAAGGAACGGATAACCACACCTTCCGGAGGGACATCAGTCGCTATCATCGGTGTCGGTCCCTTCTTGGACGGCGTTGGTGGATGTGGCAAGGACGGCAACATGTCATATACGGCCGCCAAGCAATCCCTCATATGGTCCGTCTAGTCCGGCTCATCAGTGATAGAAACCGCTGTAGGCGCTGCATCCCCAAAGTCTTGGAGCACTCGAGCACAGGCCAAACGATCTGCCGCAATGGAAGCCGCCGGTGAACCGGACCGTGGACGGTCCCGTCGAGAACCCTCAGAGGCCTTGGAAGTCACATCAATTGAAGGTCGGCGCTGATGATCCATGGAATCCGTAGGGAGCCGTGCAGGTCGTGGGGAACGGCTACGGTCCCGGCTCCGATGCACCGAAGATGACTTCCCCGCCGAAGATCGGTGAGCCTTGGTGTCCGTAGAACGTCTATCTGCATGAGCCGGCTTCTTAGGGGGCTGCTTAGAGACTGCAGGCCTGTCATCTGAAGTCTTAGGTATCGGTGGAGCTGAAGAGGGGACTGGAACCGGACCTGACCCCAAAACCGCCGGTTTGGGTAAGGTCACCATTGACGCCATTGTTTCTTTCAACATGGTCGGCAGAATAGATCGTAACACATCCGCCATGGAGTCAGCAATCGAAGGCGAAGATTCTACTTTCTTGGTCCTCGCTGACACCACCTTCAAGTAAGTCGCGAACTCAACATCAGACAGTCCCGAACAAAGGTCGCATCTTGAAGTGAGGCCACACGGCACACGACAACCCGGACATAAGTCGTGAGGGTCACCGCCGGCAGTGAACTTCTTGCAGCGTAAACACGCTCTAACTAAACGCTGAACACTATCAGACATGATATAACAGTTTTCCAATCTGTGAAAAGAAAGAAAAACCAACCATAACACAAACACAAAGCCGGTCAACAAAGACGCCATTTTGCAAATGGCGTCCGACACGACAACCGGCAATATAAACAACATTTCATGTAAATAAATGCTTGGAAAGTCAAGCGAAATACGCGAAAAGACATACGAAAGCTAACGAAAGCTAACGAAAACGAAGGTGAAAAACATTTCACCCAAACACGAATACAAAACCAAAGGTCTTATAATTTTTTTTGACTCCAAACAGAGCCAAGCAAAAGGACGTCCAGACCCTTTAGCGAAGAGAAAAAGAAGGAAGTTACAGTCATGTGACCGGAACTAGAGAGCAGTATGCAGTAGAAGAATTTAGGCCATCCCATTGGCTGTTGGGATGTTCGGACGAGACCACTTGCGTGGGGGGGAGGTGCCCTTGTTTGAGGACAGGTAATGTGAAAAGAAAATGCAAGTTATGTTGTTTTTTCATAAAACATCTTTCTTCCTGTATGTTGACTTATTTGAACAATATAAAAAATATAACATCACATATGCCTGTGCTAAAAGACACCCCCCCCCCCCCAAAAAAAAATGCCGGTATCATAAATTGAACATGAACGAACATCTTATCTCATAGCAATTGCAATTAAAAATATATCATGTCAATCATCTTAAAAATAGGATGATGTTACCAGCTCTTTTGTCCTGTTATAGTTGAAGAACTGTGGGAAATCACACGGGATGCAACTGTACTCGAACGCACATTGATCATCACTGCGCTTCACGAGCTCATCAAGACAGTCACAGAAGTGCTCATACGCAGGGCTCGCAACATCCAAGTCATGTGTGGTGAACACTATCCTAGGTAATGCAAATAAACCAACTAATAATAAACATAAGTGACAAATTATTTATTTTTCATATAGCTTAAAACATGGCACATATAAATGTCGATTTTAATAAAAATTTGCATTGCAACATTCATGATTAATCTTGCAGTGTTTTAGAAAATATTAAAATTCTTTTTTAATTTTTTTAAATGAACAAGGGCTATTTTCTTTAAAAGATGCTTTACAATGTCCACAGATGCAGCAATAACAACAAATATGATTTAACTGTTATTTATAGTTTCTAAGAAATGGAACTAAATTTTAAAAAGTTAAGGAACACAACTTAAAATCTGTTCTTATCTATATTTCGCCTTCCAACTTCATCGACTATACATTGTAACATGTATCGAAAGTGGAGTTTTACCTTTTTTCAAGACTGATGTACAAAGTTTTGGGTGATGTCGACATTAGATTCAAAATTGTTCTGAAAAAGCTTTCCGTTAGGTCCAGGTCATATATAACTAAAAAAAATATTTAAAAAAAATTCCATATGATATAATATGTATTACATATTATGTATAATATTTATGCATTACTGACATTTATTACTGTGCATCAAGTACGATATCCTCTGACAAGTATAAGTTATGGGGACTGCACTTAAACACATAATTTTAGATTAATATGTGAACTGCAGAAACAGCTGGTTGGATTTAACAACATAGTTTGTTGTGTAACATAAAATGCATACCTGATGCATGGTCGGTCTGTGATCGATCCCCATCAGTGGGCCCATTGGGCTATCTTTTGTCCTAGCCAGTGCACCACAAATGGTATATTAAAGGCCGTGGTAACTGATATGTAAAATCCTGTATGGGATGATGCATATAAAAGATCTTTCGCTACTAATAAAAAAAGGGCACTGGTTTCCTTCTCTTAAGACTATTTATATGTCAGTGTCAGAAATTACCAAATGTTTGACATCCAACAGCCAAAGATTAATAAATCAATGTGTTCTAGTGGTTTGTTAAACAAAAGAAAATAACTTTTCTAACATACATATATGTATATCAATGACTTTGGTTTTTTCAAACAAGCATATCTTAACCTGTGGATACTATATGAATACATCTATACTGGCTTGTGAGAACCATGACAATTATCTTACTCTAACCTTCTGCTGCTAGCATGATGGTGACATCCAGGAGATCCGGTTGGTCAGTTTCTTTGAATTGGTAGATACTGGTGTCATTCGAATGACCATCTGAAAATAAAACAATGCAATAGTATTATATCAAACATGGTCACTTAAATTTAACTATATACTGGTACTAGTAAAGCATGTGTTAAGCAGCCACAAAACAAAAGGAAGCATTCAAAGATGACCTTTTAAGACAGGTTTCAGCTTAATGCAGGTCAATTTAAAGGGACATTCCAGAGTTTGCTGCATTGTAAGATGTTTCCGACTAATAAAATATTTCTACGATTAAACTTGCATATTAAATATATTTTCTTGTTTAGAATATCAGTGTCTGTATATTTTTAATGTGTTTCTGGTCGTCTTAATATTTGTAAGAAGCCCAAACTGGGTTTTGTCTTCAAATAATTTTGTACGTACGAAAAAACTATATTTTAGGAAATAAGATGAAATTTAACCTAGTACAAATATTGGAACGATCAAAAACACGTTTAATATACAGCCACTAACATTTTATGCAGAAACATATATTTGATATGTAATTACAATCGTTAAAAAGTCTCCATTAGTCGATAACATCTTAAAAAGTGCAGCAAACTCAGAAATGTCCCTTTAATGATCTAGAATAAAAAAGGTGGCATTTTAAGCAGATTTGAGTATATCTGTTGTGTGAATTTACATAAGACTCCACCAACTCCCTTCACTTTTGTTCTTCCATACATGATGAATGATCTTTCAGATTACCTTCTGTTGGAGTAAATGGGTTTGCTTGCTGCCAGTCCAAATGTCTGACACAAACTGAACTGCCATGTGGAAACAGATGCTGGTTCAGTGCAACATTCTTCTCTGCCATATTCAAGATGGCTGCTCCTACATCTAAAAGTGAAATGAAAAAACAGAAGGTGAAACAAAAATTGTTCAAGTAGAAAAATACATCACAGGAAACAGAGATGCCCAAATCAAAAGACTCATTAGCAAATTTGAAATAAACCCTCAAACAGAAATGTACAAAGCAGATTGTCTATTTTTGTTTTTCGTTTTGTCTTTTGAGAATGCTACATTAGTACTAAAAAAAGAAGTAATCAATAGAAACCTGTCAAAAACACTTTTCTTGCAAACATCCCTGCAATGATGCTGGTTAAGCCAACTCCAGCTCCAAGGTCAAGGATGGTGGCATTGCTGAAATCTGATTGGTTGTGAATTATAAAATCTGCCAGCAGAAGGCACCCTTGCCAAACCTAAAACCACACATAAAGAGAATATGTTACAATAAAGCAATTAATAGTTTCATCAGAACAATTTTAAGCATGAAAACACAAGTGTGATTGGAATACTTTTAACAAAATTATTTTCACACAGAAAACAAGTGCAGTAAAAACACATAATAATTTGTTCATTTCAATTCAACTTGTTTTCATGCTGATCTCCAATTAAGGTTCAAGCACGCTGTCCTGGGCACACACCTCAGCTATCTGGGCTGTCTGTTCAGGACAGTGGGTTAATTGTTAATTGTTAGTGAGAGAGAAGAGGGTATAGTGGTCTTACACTTACCCATCGAGTTGTTAAAATTCACTCTGGGTGGGAGCCGGTACCGAGCTGCAAACCCTGTACCTACCAGCCTTATGTTCGATGGCTTAACCATGACACCACCGAGGCCGGTCACAGAATTTGTAAAAAAGGTAGGGGCAGATAACTACGGTGCAGAAAAGTTCAGTTGACCAACACTGGGGAAAATAAAGACACATTTAGTTTTATAGCAAAAGGTAATCATTGTCATATTCCCAGTATTAAGACAAAAGCAAATCACTTATGGGACTAATCTTTAAAAACCTGCACATCTTATAAATAGGTATCTATATTAGCAAATGGTAATTCTAGAACATTTATATTAGGAATAAATACATATTATATTTGACAGTGTCAATAAACTCTGTATTTGTTAATTTATTTACCTGTTTTCCAACATCCTCAAGCTTAGTTTGCAAAGCATGCTCTGTAAAATAAAGATTTAAATATTAAAATCAGTGTTTTCTATTTCTTGTTCTTAATGTAAGAGTAAATAACACAAACTTTAATAAAAACATTAATGAAAATCACAAATGTGTTAGAAAATCAAATGCTGTAACACACTAATGCTGCCACTTGTCATCTGTCACATGATATCCAAAACAATGAAACCAACCAGTAGCTTTAAACAGGATAAAAAAAACGCATAAATATTAAAAATCATGGTTTAATTTTCCAATTTAGATTGACTTTAAAAAATTGCAATTCTTCATATAAATTATGGTTATATGTGCTCCAGGTTTGTTTTGCATGTTACACTGAAGTACATATACATGACTAATAAATTGTGATTCATTCATTTAAATTATGGTGGTGTGTGCACCAGATCTATTTTGTGTGTCACACTAAGATACTTACCAATAGTAATAGCTACAACATCCTCACTGGGTTTCCTGGTAACATCCAGATCTCCATCGTCATCGACTTCAATGTGAGCACTTTGTAATCTGTTTACATTGTTACCTGAAACAGAAAGCTGGACTCTTCAGCTGAATGAACAAATGTGATGTATGAATGGATAGATGGATAGTTGGATGGAAGGATGGACAGATAGATGGATAGGATGGATGATGAATAAATTGTAAGTGGATGGATGGATAAATAATTGGATAAATTGGTTGATGAATGGATGGATAAATAAAATTGTTAGGTGGACGAGTGGATGGTGTGATGTACCCCAGTGGTATAGCAATCGCCTAATGTGTGGTTTGTCTGGGATCGATCCTCTTTGGGCTATTTCTTGTTCCAGCCAGATGGTGTCAAATAAGATCACAGAGCAGTCTTTACATCCTTTCCTGATTAGACAATATGTGGCCATCTTAGTTTGAGATAACCATTGATTTATCACCACTTATTAATGTGAGAAAGGACTGAATAAAAAAAAGGCATAAAATATTATAGTTCGTAGCTTACTCGTATTCTAAAAGAAAATGTATAGGCAAACATACCCTTTTCATTTAATGTCTTGTCTTTAAGGTAAAATCGTGAAACTGAAAACAGAATTAGGAATGTTTTGAATACATAATGTATATATATTTTGACAGTGAATTAACATTCAATTGCTACTCCTGGTGGTACCTTTGTGATATTGGTACCCCTGCAATATATATCTGATAGAGCTCAGAGAATATATACATAGACTAATTGCCACATCCATTCATATGGATCAAAATACAGGCCAATAAAAGCTTTGGAAGACTTTAATGTTCAATACTGAACCTGTACATTTTGATGGAAAGTTAATACCTGCATTTTAGTTTTTAATCATTTGTCATCTTTTATTGTTATTTTTTTTATATACTGATCAATGTTTTTATAATTTGGTTATTTCCAAAACACTTTTTCTAAGTTTTTAATTATTTTAAGGACTGTTTTGCACCAGAGCTTTCAATTTTTGTTTTATTTCTAAAGATGACTTGAAACATGTCAGATGTTCTGTTAATTACATGTACATAAAATGCAGTTTTCTGGTATATGAATTGTAAAATTTGCCACTTTCGAAATTAATTATAAGGGTTATTCTGGAGGGTTTTATAACAAATAATTTTATTTGAATCGCATTCAGCTATATGCTGAGCCAATCTAAGGATCCGCGGGGCCTGCAGCACAAATAGCTGCAGGTCCCCTTCCCAGGATTTATATTTTGCAACAGCCTCGGAGAGAGGGGGAAAATTACCTGGGGAAAGTAAATGTACACATCACCACAGGAACCCCTGAAGCACATGCTACATGTTACTAGGAAAAAGCGGCTCTGGCTACATGTATTTTGTGGGGAATTATCAGGAAAGGTTTTTGTTTGTTTATCAGTATAATTCATAGAAATAAAAACACTTCGGTGGTCTCATCTCAAAACCTTTTCCAAGATGTTGCATTAATAATATCTAAATGGCAGTATGATGTCATGATCTTCCAAATTTACTTTGAATTTCAATTTATTATTTTTGTACATGCATTCTGTTACAATGTGATGATCAATGTTACGGTATGTAACGTCAAACTTTAGAATTATTGCAGAAATTTTGTATCCTCTGGTGAGCAAAAATCATGCATTTTAATTATAGAGTAGAGAACAATTATAACTGTCCCACATATCCCTCTAACTCTTGAATGGCACAGTACTTGAACTACCCCAATACACACTAGTTATGGTCTTGAAAATCACTATGCTATGGTATGAATAGACCTGCAACAGTGTTGGTAGTATCGCTGTAGGTGTGTGTTATGACAGTGTGTGTCATGTGCACATGTACATCAGATAGCACTTCCTGGGTATCTTCATCTTGGTCCATGCAGAGCTCTGTAAATAACAACACCAAATGAGTTAAAGTTTGTTTTGTTTAACAACACCACTAGAGCATATTGATTTATTAATCATTGGCTATTTAGAAATTTTGACATAGAGTCTTACATTTTTCCAATGTTAGTAACAAGGGATATTTTATATGCACCATCACACAGATGGGATAGTATATATTATCTGGCTAGAACAAGAAATAGCCTGGTGGGTCCAGTGACGGATTGATCCTAGACCAACCACGCATCAGGTGACCACTTTATTACCTCAACACCAAATGAGAAATAGCCCAATGGGCTCACCGACAGGGATCCATTCTAGACCAACCATGCATCAGGCGAATGCTGTACCACAGGACTAATGGATGTCAAACATTAGGTAATTTTTACATATAGACTTAAGAGGAAACCTGCTACATTTTTTTATTAGTAGCAAGGGATCTTTTATAGCACCATCCCACAGACAGGATAGCACATACCGTGGTCTTTAATATACCAGTCATGGTGCACTGGCTTAAATGAGAATTGGCCAAATGGGCCCACTGCAAGGGGTTGATCCCGGACCGACCGCACGCTTTACCACTGGGCTACATCCCACCCCCATTGATTAATTATAATCATTGGAGGGGTGGGACATAGCCCAGTTATAAAGAGCACACCCGTCGGTGGGCCCATTGGACTATTTCTCGTTCAGCCAGTGCACCAAAACTGGTATATCAAAGGCCACACTGTCTGTGTGATGGTGCATATAAAAGATCCCTTGGTACTAATGAAAAAATGTAGTGGGGATTCTTCTATGAATGTTTCAAAAATGATCATGTTTCACATCCAACAGCCGATGATTAATAAATCAATGTGCTCTAGTGGTGTCGTTAAACAAAACAAACTTTAAACAAACTAATTATAATCATCGGATGTGAAACATTTTGTAATTCTGACACATAGTCATCAGAGAAAAACTGATACATTTTTCTTAATGCACCAAGGGATCTTTTATGCACTTTCCCCAGACAAGAATGCGAAGGGGAAAAAATCTGTTGAATGGTTCCTCTGAGGTGGTTTGATCCTGCGACGCAAGCACCTTAAGCGAGCACTCAAACGACTGAGCTAAATCCAGCCCCGTATATGGTTATTGAGGCTTGACTAATGAGGACCGATTATATATGTATACACTGCCGTTATGTAACTTAATTAACTCGACAAATGTTTTGTCTTTAAAAAGTGGGGGTGGGGGCAAAAACATAGCCAATGTGCTGATCCCCCACCTTCACAGTTGGGGGATAGCTAGCCCGAGTTCTCTGACTGTAAGAGAGCTAGACGGACATTTGAACATAAATTTAAAGATGATAAATCTCTTACAGTCAGAGTACTCGGGCTAGGGGATAGCCCTCCTCTGGCTCCTACGGCTAATGCGGTATACTGTCTTAACTGTTACAATTTTTTAATTGAGCTATTTAATCATTTAAATACTGAATTGTTTACAGAGGGACCCCTTCCACTGCGACCTGGTACGATGACCCTGGTCAGGCAGGTGGAGCCAGTGGACGAGATAACACCTACGCACTCCTTACAAAATGAATGGCTTCTCAGTACCGTTGCGCCTGCGCTACACAAAATATAATCCTCATTTTATGCATACTATTTGACACTGTTAAGCAATTCATACTCATTTATTTTTTCAACTTATTGAGTGACTATTTAGTTTATCTCTTTTAAAAATATATTAACGAAATTAGTACCATGTATTAATCTAGTGACCTAATACCATATATTAATACGCCTTGGGTAAATTTGCATATATACGTCAATGGGGTAAATGTAAGGAGGGGAAAAAAGTGACATATGTAGATAGGTTTATGTGCGATGCGCTTCAAAAATATTTTATAATTCCACCAACATGGAATTAGCGAAAGCAGTGTTTGGCTCACATTCATCTGATGGATACAGTAGCAAAGTGACAACTGGTAAGATGAAAACACGATTACATTTTATAATAATTTACAAGACGTAAACATACCAGTCCAGAGAAAAATAACGATGCAAGGCCAAGATTTGCCACATCACATTTATTGTTTTCCTGTCATGTGCTATATGTAATCGTAATAGCATGTTGTAAGACAGTGTAACTTGTCAGTTATGCTTATGTATTTACTATTAAAAATATGTCTTAATACTTTGTATGCATTTTTTAAGGGAATCTAATAAAAATAACATTTTATTTTCTGAACAAGGGAGGTAATTTTCATATTTTTTGTGGACATCACAAACGACAGACACAGTTTTACCTTCTTTTTTTTTTTTTCTTTTTTTTAGTTTACTCATTTAAAATTAATATTCATGAGATAGTAACTTTAGGGTTAGATTTAAGGTCAATGTTTAATTTAGGGTCAAAGATTTAGGGTGAGGTTTCCTCATTAGGCCTATGTCAATACATTGAGGGGTAGCCCGAGTAGGGGACCAGGCAACTCGGCCCGGGGGACAACTCGGCCCCGTGTGATAGTATGATAGTTGGCCATGTCGTAGTATTATACTGATAGATACCACTAACTATATGGTCACCATTAAGAATGACAATTGTGCATGTCGTACACGCATATCGTAGTGTCGGATGCGTTTCTAGAAGTATTGTACTATAGAAATAACGCAAAAGACATCATTTACCAAATTCTCACATTTATTACATTAAACACACATATGTATGCAAAAAACCAACAGAACACATATATACATAAATAGTTATAATAATGAAATAAAACACCAATCACCAAAAGAACATAGAGAGAAAAAAGTCCAGCAAAAGATAAGTCAGTGCACAAGAGGGGCGTAGAGCTTTCCACAGGCCGACAGGAATCTAGAAGTGGACACATCACCATCTGTGTAGCGTCCTCACAGTTCGAAAATTTTCCCCTGTAGATTCCTGAAGGCTTTCCTCTGTCGCCGTTGCATCTTCCTCTCTGAGACAAACAGGCATGTCAGAGGAACCAGCCTGGCTTTGGTGTGGAGCATGGGAACCAACTTGTAGAAGGGAGGGGCTGTTCCAAGGGCACGGTGGTTCAGTCGGTGATGCCAGCCCTCCACATCCTTGTTGGTCCTCACACTCTGGTTGAAGACCAACCAGGCGTTCACCGACCACACGCTGCTCCTCATCCAGGTGCGGTCCACATACTCCATGAGGGTCACCAGTCCTTGAACTTGTGTTCCTCTTCTGAGACCGTCGATGGCTGCTTCCACGTGCTCTGAAGGAAGGAACGGGAGGGCGAAGACCTTCTTGATGAACTTGCAGGTTCCGTCGTCATTGATGTATTGCTGCGCCAGACCGAGCTCCTGCACCTTCCTCCAGACAGCCTGGCTCCAGTGGAAGCAGCACCCCTTGATTGGCAGGCCAGGATACACTTGACGGAGCCCCTTCCACATCCCTGTCGAACACAAATATAAACATAAGTTCCTGGGGAGGTTCCTCCACAATGGACCTATAAATGAAAACAGGAATGTCATGAATATACTACAAATAACGGTACATAATGCAATTAACCATCATACAATCCGCATGGTTCAAGGACTGAATTGTGTACGTGAAATGTGTTATTCCTAATACTAAGTTTGTCATTGATACTACTATTATTATTTTATTTTATGATATATTGACGAAGGACCTATTATAACACTTTATGATTACATTTCCTCTATACGTTGAGGGATGTCGAAGTCGGCCGTCACGTTGAATGAATTTCCCTCTGCTGTTTGGTTGAGACCTGTGCACCGTGCACAAGTCCAGTGAATTTCTGCGTTATCTCTTACCATCCGCCGGTAATCCTCTTGAGTGATTCCTGCATTAGTTTCTGTTTAGGTCACCGACTGTAGAACAAAAACAAATTATTCGAACAGCGGAAACTATCTTCAAAGATAAATGGATCAGCAATTTATCAATCTGACATGACACTTCGTTTCGGGAGGTTTAGGTTAAGGTGGGACTAATTCAATACTAACAAAAACACATTCTTTTATTTCAGTGAGAATACTTTAATTTAAAAAACAACACTTGTCCAACAAGTTGTCTCTGGACTCTGGGCCGAGTTGTCTCTGGACTCCGAGCCGGGTTGTCTCAGAACTCTGGGCCGAGTTGTCTCGACGTGGGCCAAGTTGTCCTCCGGGCCGAGTTGTCTAGCATTCGCCCGAGTACTCTGACTGTAAGAGAGCTAGACGGACATTTGGACATAAATACGCTCTCATTACAGTCAGAGACCAACCTATGTATTTTTTTAGCAGTTCCTGACAACCAAAAAGTTGGCAAAGATTCCCGCTCTAATACCACACCAATCCTATGTTTGACGTCAAATACCTTTACATCGATCATTTTCGAGTTAACTGATAAAAAAAAATCCACATATTAATCACTAATACAGATACTACAGAAAGAAATCCGACAGCACCCACATTCACATTCACAAAAATGTTAATAAAAATCAAGTTAATACGAGCAAAGAAAGAAAGATTGAACTTGACCCACTCATAAAAATGCCACATTTCTTAATACTTTTTTTCTATGATTTTGATCAAATGACGTGTTGCAAAATGTTAAGGGAGAGAGACTTGTTGCACAATTTTTTTATTAAAAACACTACGTGGATGTCAGTGCCCCAACCAACACTATCAATTGAACTAATTGTAGGCCTATGTTTAACAAGTTATTATTTTTTTTATATATATATATATATATATAATATGAGAGATCTAATTCAGTCAGTAGTGCACACCTGAGATGCTTGGGTCATAGTTCTAATTGAACCACTTCCTCAGTACCAGTGGTATTTTCCCATCCCAACTATCCTATTCATTGTGCATACTAATGAAATTCAAGACAAGTTTATTCCTACACGTTTTAGCTGCGCAATCATCAAACCATCTAACACTGAAAAGGAATCTCTAATTGTATGCATCAAATTATCTGAATAGTACATATTGTAATTAAAAAATCAAATTGTCTGCATCAGTGTATGTCATAATTATATTCCTATAGCACTACTCCTGAAACTTTTTAATATATTATAACTCCATTCCTGAAAGGGAAAAGAAGTCAGACTACACTAATGAACCAAACAACATAAAATTAGAAAAAAACATTGGTTTATTGATTCATTTTTATAACATGTGTCTACAATTACAGGTACCAATTACTTCATAAGTTAATAATGCTTGGTTTTCATTCGCCTTAGCATTTTGATGAGTACGATTTTTCACTCGCCTAAGCATTTTGAGGTGTGTAATTTTTCACTCGTCATGGTTTTTCAAAAGCCAAGGACCGAGACTTACTTGAAAGAAAATTTAATGTTAAAAACTATTTTTGTCTGCAAACCCTGCAATTTCCCACTGCAGTCGGCAATGCCATGGAGATTGCTGCAAAGTTTTTCATTGTCTGCAGCATTGTTTTTGCCGTGGACTTATTGGATTTTTTTTTTCAAGCTATATTTTTTCCTTATTAAAAATAAAATACACTTTGTGAACTGAAAACAGATTAAAAGTAAATATCGGGCATGATTGTATATACATGTAAATTACCAACTTTAATCGAGTATCAACTAGGTCATTGAACTCTGTGGACTGTTCATAGCAGATGCATTGCAGGGACCACTGGATTGCAGGAGGGTGACAGCTTATACATCGTTGAACCATGGCTGTGGTGCATTACGGGCAAATGTTTAACATACAAGTCACATGAAGTATTAATAACTATTATGGTCAGCCTGATGATGAGATATTTGTAGAAATATATATATATATGGAGAGAGATCGTTCTGATAGTTTAATAAAAATTTCTCCGTCATTTATAGTGGCAAAATATGCTACCCATTTCTGGTGCTAAGTAGCCTAATCCAAAAAAACCCGAAAACTTTACCGATTTACTTGGGCTTGGGCATTTGGTCTTGGTGACAGATTTCGTAACAGAAATTATGCCGTTATTAAAGAAATTATTTTAATTCTATATCGCATTAAATATATTCTAACACTTTGATGTAATATAATTTAAATATAAAGATTGAACTGGCACGTCACTGTTGACTGACTACACTGTATAAGATAAATAATCGTCCCCTTGCAACCCCATTGTTCTTGAATGTGCATGTGTCATTCGCTTGTGAACTATTATGTCACTTTAATCAACAAATCATACCCCTGCCTGCTTTAATGGTACTGCTCCAGTCTGTCCAGCAAGCTACCTCCAGCAGTGGGTCAGCAGTGTTAATCAATTAGCTGACTGACATTACCACAGTATTGTTTTTATTGCACAGTACTTATTTAAAGTATTTTCTTATATCTACTGATTCCACACAAGCAACAGTGAGAGCTTAATTGTAATCTGGTAAATGGAATTAATAAATTTAAAGATACTGTGCTTTTTGAGGTCCATGTTTTTGTTGAGATTAACTATAAACAAACGGAAAATAGAATCATAAGACTGAAGGAACAGCTAACACTTGGCCAGAAAACACCCATTCAGTTTTTGGATGCCAATGGACATTTTTAAAATTAGGATAAAAATGCATCAAATGAATGTGTTAAAATATATAAATAAATCTAATTTTATATAATTATGTTTCTTGTTCTGTATTTAGTTGTATCAGACTATTCCATTATTTACTACATGTATTATTTAAGGTTAAAGGCAGGTCATTAGTAATGCGCTGTTTTAAGGTATGTGCTTTATGGGATGTCTGACTTTTGGGAGGACACTTCTTACAGCATATTGGCAAACAACATAAATAACAAACTAATCATTCAAATTTATTTACATTCCAGAGTTGCAAATATGTTAATGGAAAAATTGCTGTGGAAAATGCTGTTGACACTATTTTTCCACGGCAAATTGTACTGCTATTTAGTTACTGAAGTCACATGATTGTCACAGCATCTGCTAACAAAATTCTCTTTA
Source organism: Gigantopelta aegis (assembly GCF_016097555.1). Classification (NCBI taxonomy): domain Eukaryota; kingdom Metazoa; phylum Mollusca; class Gastropoda; order Neomphalida; family Peltospiridae; genus Gigantopelta; species Gigantopelta aegis. The sequence goes on from NC_054706.1 coordinate 35,410,903, forward strand.
CAGTAGTGCTGCAACAATAAACCAGTATACCGCGATAATTGATCAGCTCGATACGAACCGCGGTACAGTTTTGCGTATCGCGATTTTATACACTATTTTTTTTCCTTGTTTCTTATTTGACTTGAAATAGACAAACAAACAAACAAAAACCACATCATTTTATTAATTGGTGATAACAGGAAATGTAACAATCACGTCAAGCGTAGTCGGCTTACTTGTTGGCATACGAAGTGATAGGTCGGTTATACTTGGTTCTAACTTCTAAACAAAACATGTTAAAAGTCCAATGAAAATAACCAGTTATCAATAATTACAAATAAATGTTTTGTTACTTACACATTATCATTCATTGTTCATTTACGTTGGAATACAGCTACGGCTATCATCTTCAAAGAAATAAACCAACAAATGAGAATAACACTTGGCTAAAAACCTCGGCTCTGGTTCGGTTGATCTACCGAAACATTGCGACTCAATATGTACATTTCCATGTCAAGCAAGCAGCAATGGAAAAGTCTGATAGTAAGGATTTCCGAATGTGACAATTTATAAATAGTTTGACACCATCACACTGGTGTTCTAGTAGACTAGTATTGTGTTAAAAAAAAAAAATGGCCTAAAACATTTAGCCTGACAGTTGAAACTAATAAAGATCATTAAAAAGTTATGCCTTCTGTTTTCATTAAGAAAATACCCAACCCATAAATATTGCAATACATATTGCAATGCAGTTTCTGATATATCGCAATACGGTTTTGACCATATCGTTGCACCCCTACTTTACAGATACTTGCCAAAAATATGTGATCCTTATAATATATGTTTTAATGTAAATATCTTTCTGCATGTCTGTTTATGTATTTATTAAAACTCAGAATTCAGCATATATTTTTTAACGGAACAATTTTACCATTATAACCATTTATTTGCTCAACTACAACATGATTGCAAGACATCAAAATTGTTCTATTCGTTTACATAAAATCCTGTCTGCTGACATTGGTTCTTGAGGGCTCCCATTATGTAATTTGCCTTAAAATATTTAAAATTATGTTTATAAATTATTATAAGTATATGTTTTGTTGAACAACATACTTGTTTTGATAAAACACTGAAACAGGTTACATAATTAACAATATTTACTGCTGATGCATGTTACAGTTTTTGACACACGTGCGGTGAATTTTGCTACATAGAGGACAGTTTAGTGCTTATTTGAAGCGTTGAAATACTACCATATACGCAAATATATTTACAAATAAAATATACAGCGAAAATCGCGAACACATTGATAGCACCGCGAATTTAATTACGCGTGAATTTAATAATGCGCAAACTTATTTCCGATTTGGTAAAATATTATTTCCCTTACAATATATAGTCTAATATCTACATGCCCAACCTATATCAGAATCAAACAGTCAGAGGTCCGCAAGGTCATGTGATTCTTTAAACCTGCAAGGTCACGTGATTCTTTAAATCTGCAAGGTTACGTGGATTTGATTGAAGTGACAAACAGTTGGGTGTAAGTCTGTTGTTACATAATCTCAATTTTGTTTGTTTTCTTTGGAACCTTGAATGGAAGTTTGTGGGTACCACCAATAATAATTAAAAGTTATTTCTTATGATATTTGCGTTTTTCAATTTTCTGTATCACATGTTCGTGTTCCATCGATAACATGTCATATCAGACGTACATACAACATTGATGTCTTGCTGATAGCATGGTGAACATGCCCAAGTGTGTGTGTGAAATCGTCATTGAAAAGAGTTTGGCAAATGAAATATGGGTAATTTTGATTTTGTTATCGTGAAAATAATTCATCGCAAAAATGTAAAATGAAAGCCCGACCGCGAATTATTTTAGCCGCGAAAATATTTGCGTATATGGTAATTAAAAGGTGGCTATTTAAATAACATCTGTCTGTTTTATAAATATTGATATGCTTTAGAACCCAATGGTTATGCTCACCTAAACTTGTTCACCCATGATAAATGTAGCAGGGCATAAAATATGAATTTTTCAGACAACCGATATGTCATTCGTGTGGTTTTAGTGTTTAAACAAAAAAAATTCTTCGGTAGATCAGATACATGAAAATGTTAATGGGCTATAGTATTTTTAGTAATCAAATGAGAATCTAATATGAACAATTTTCTAAGCTTTTCTCCATCAAATTTTCTATCCTAAATAAAAAAAAAAATGTATTTAAAAAATTGTATTCTAGGACCAACTTGAAAGCTGCCATTTACATTTCAGCACATTAGTAGTAGTGATTAGCCTATTGGTTCTCTTACAGGGGAGTACATGCTGCAGCTCAGCGTTTCATCATTCTAATTTCCAGGGGCGAGACGTAGCCCAGTGGTAAAGCGCTCACATGATGCGCGGTCAGTTTGGGATCGATCCCCGTTAGTGGGCCCATTGGGCTATTTCTCACTCCAACCAGTGCACCACGACTGGTACATCAAAGGCCGTGGTATGTGGTATCCTGTCTATGGGATGGTGCATATAAAAGATACCTTGCTGCTAATCGATAAGAAAAGCCCATGAAGTAGCAACAGCAGGTTTCCTCCCTCAATTTCTGTGTGGTCCTTAACCATATGTCCGACGCACTATAACCATAAATAAAATGTGTTAAGTGTGTTGTCAAATAAACTATACTACTCAAAAGAATTTAAGGGTCAAAAATTTATAACCAAATAAGTTTCAGAGTGTATTAGATTGATGATGTAAACTACACCAAAAATTTAATTTATTGTTCCATATTTATAAAAACCCACAAATAAACGTCACTGTATACAAGAAAGTCACATGACATGCTGTCAAAGTTGAAGGTTGTCAAACATGGATTTTACACATTAGAACATTCGTTTAATAGTGTGTGAATCCACCCCTGGCACGAATACACTCGACACATCGTTGCCTCATGCTGTTGATCAGACGTCTGAAGAACTCTTGGGGAATGGCCTGCCACTCTGCCATAAGAAGTTGACCCAGATCATGAAGGTTGGCCGGAGGGGCATGGTTATCCCGAACTCTCCTGCCTAATTCGTCCCAGGCGTGCTCTATTGGGGCCAAGTCAGGCGAATATGCTGGCCAATCCATCCTGGCGATACCTTGTTGTCTGAGAAAGTCCGTTACCACCCTGGCGTGGTGGGGTCTGGCATTGTCATCCTGCAGAACTGCCCCGCCGCCAATCTGCTGAAGGCCTGGGAGAACCAACGGCCGGATAATCTCATTCAGATAGCGGATTCCATTCAGATTGCCATCCACCACATAGAGGGGGGTCCTGTGGTGGATAGAGATGCCGCCCCACACCATGACGCTGCCACCACCGAACCGGTGACGTTGTCTAACGTTAACGTCAGCGAAGCGCTCCCCAGGACGTCTGTAGACATGAACCCGACCGTCGTTGAACTGGAGACTAAACCTGGACTCAACAGTGAACATCACTCGACCCCACTGAACACGTTGCCACCGCAGATGAAGCGTGCACCAGTGACGTCTGGCCGTTCTGTGACGTGGTAGGAGTGGTGGTCGAACAGCCTGGCGACGACAGCGTAGATTATTGGCTCTCAGACGGTTACATATGGTTTGATCAGACACTCGAGTTCCAGTCGCAGTCCGCAGATTGTCATGTAATCGGCGTGCAGTGGTTGTGTGTTGACGTAGAGCCATATTGGTGATGTAGCGGTCCTCTCTATTTGTAGTGCTTCGGGGTCTTCCCGAACGTGGACAATTTCGAACAGAATTCGTTGCTTGGTACCGTCGGCCAACGACACTCTGACTGACACCAAGTCTCAGAGCAACATTTCTTTGCGTATTGCCATCCTGAAGCCAAGCAATAGCCCTTCCTCGATCTTCGATAGTCAGTTGAAGTCGTACCATTGTCGAATTTGGAGTGTGCACCGTACACAAACGCAAGCTCCAATTATACGGAAATTCAGCATTGGGAACATGGAATACACGTGCAAAGCGTGCAAATGAAGCGCTTTGTGAAAAAGCAAGTTATGGGAACTTAGCAGACCTTTCGCTTTCGCCCTAATTTACGTGAAAATGTAAGCATGTTTTCGCCATTAGAACTAGTCGACAGTGTCAATGACAGTGGATTTTAATTCATTTATGGGTTGCTTAGACCCACTTTCGTCAAAATGGAACAATACCATGCATGACATATGGTCTAGCTAATATAATTGACATTCGGAAAATAATGTCGAAAATATCGTCTGACCCTTAAATTCTTTTGAGTAGTATATTTAAAAAGAAAACTTCCCAAAAATATGGGTGTTTTTGCCATTTTTATTTGACATAGTAAAGTAATACTATAGGACAAGGAAGAATACATATACAAAATGGAAAAGAATGGGAAGGGCACGGTGGCAAACCAGGTAAGGCACCACAACATTTTTCGTGCCGTCTATACCGTAAGATTTTGGGGCATAACGGCAAGTATGGAGGGCAGCTATAGCAATTGCTGTCGGTGCCGTGATAAAATTTGAACTCTACTTTTCACTTGTTTATTATCCTCTATGTGACACCATATTATAACCATAGATAAAATTTTATTAAAACATGTTGAGTGTGTCATTAAATAAAACATTTCTTTCTTTCTAAAGTTTGTTTTCTTTTTCTAGTGGATATTTCCGTCTGTTTAGCCACTTTAGTTTCAAATACTGATTATATTTGTTTGTAGCGGACACCCTGTCAGAAGATGAAGATGATATTGCACCAAGCTGCAGCGTGGATGGTGTCAGTATTTCCGCTCATCCCAACTTTCCCAACTCCTCAGACTTTGTTCCAACTCCAGGTGGCCATTTCTCAGCCCTCACACCATCAATGTGGCCACAGGATCTTATCCAGAAGCTGAGCACTTTGGTATGTTTTTGTTTTTTTGTTTTATACAATTTGCAAACTCACAATATAATGAGATAGATGCAAAAACAACATGTATTTAATTGTAATGGAACCTGTTTAACCCAGATCCTGACAAAACCGGATTCCTGTTGAAACCAGCAACTTGTTTTTTCTGTACATGTATTAAAACCCTCAATAAATCATAACCTGTTCATTCTGGAAACCAGATGGAACGTTTTGAATGAAAATGATTCTTGATCAATTAACCTACAAAAACTGGACTGCTAAAAATGAAGTTGAACACCTAACAATGTTGACCGGTTATTATACCAGTGAGAAGAGTAGACATTTTGACGGTCTGGGCACAACAAAGTAATTAAGAATATTTATATACATGTGGTAATCCTTGATTATTATCATTTGTATTTTCAGTGGTGTTTACTACCTATCAGTTACTTTTATGATCAATAACTTTAACTGAGTCGCCATACCCATTGATTAAAACAGTTTATTGAGTTTAAAGGCAAATGGATTTTTCAACTTACTTATTATGAGTCTCCCTAATATAAGATAATTGTATATAAATCGGTCCTTGCCGTGAAAAAAGTTGAGGTGTGTGATTAATTGCTCCCGAACTTAGATTATGGAGAGCCATTAAAGCAATTTACTGTATTGATGCCATATAAATTCACATGCTACGTGGGCTAAAGTTACTCTACCTGAACTAGTCTTGTTGAGTGGTGGGGAGCGAGAGTGATGCACTGATTGACAATTCAAATGGACAAAGCAATCAAAACAATACATTAATTTACATTGTAGACCCTAATTCCACTCTTTAGTACCTGGCACTGGAGAATAACTTTTTCTACAAGATATAGCTGATATATTTGAAACACTCAGTTTATTTGCAAAACTTGATGTTATTTAATCATTCACTTTCTGACACTGATGGGGCAAATTTAGACCAAACATACATTATTTTATACTTGCCTACTTCTTACCTTTTTCCTGTATTTTGCTTTTTGTTTTCAGCCTGAAGGAGATCTTTCAGGGCAGCTAGATTATCACTATGATGAATTTGGATTTAAAGTAGAGGAAGAAGGTATGTATTAGTAGTATGGTTTAAATTGAATTTTTAGGTCAGGTCAGGTCATAGAGTTTTACGTGCACATTCAGAACAAGCTGTTGTAACGCACGCCTGACATGTGCACAAGGGCCGGCCTTGGTCGGCTCCTCTGTCCATGACAGGAAAGGTGGTGGGGGGAAAGGAGGGATCGCCTGCACTGGCAGTTGCAAGGGAGCACCAGCAGCCCGACCAAGTCGGAAGCAGGTGGGTGGGGGGGGAGGGGGTGGGGAGGGGGTGGGGGGTGCTATGGAATTTTGAATGGAGCAATTATATGCCAAAGAGAAAAGGTGTGCAATTTTGAACGGTCGGTCAAAAAGTAATTGGTAGTTCGTTAATTAGACTTCTAAGATGCTGTGGTGTCTCCCTAGGTTGCCCATAGGGCCCTTTAGAAAGGGCCTGACCTCTTCTGGTCGTGGCATGACAACCCAGAGGAGACTCGTGCAATTATATGTATATGTAAGGATGTTAAATATTTAAACAGGTGTGTTAGACTCAAAATTGAGGGGAGTGATTACCTGCTCCCCATATGTATATTATGTGGAAACATTTAAATTACTCTCCTTGAACTAGTCTCAGGAGAGAATTGGGGAGTCTGGTATGAAGTTGGGAGTAATGACTCATGATTAAATGTTGCAAGTTTGTTTTCATAGGTTATGTGTAATAAGGGAGTGGAGATGATTCAGCTTTAAGAATTGTACTGAAACAACATTGCATAGTTTATAAATTGCATCCACAGAATTGACATATTGTAAGCATGTAATGTGAACAGTGTAGTGTTTACAGTTTTATTTCTTCATTAATGGCTTGATACTTTGTCAACAGATGGTCCTGAGGAGAACTCGAGTAAACTTCTGAGTATGCCATTCATTGAAGAGCCGCAGCACCGACTCAAGTGGACAGCGTACCTGGAGTTCACTCACAACAATGAAGTGGGGGACCTCACCTGGGATAAGGTAACACTTGTATTTCAGTCGGGCATTTCAGTGTGTCGGCTACAAATCCACAGCTAAAAGATTTTTTTTCTTTTCTTTTCTATAAAATGTTTTTTCTGTTTGTTTCCATAAATTGTTCATCCAAATTGTTGATTTTGTAAAGAATATTTTATCTACAGTCTTTGCTTTGCCTTTAAGAATGAAAAATGGTGAGCTATAGCCTACTTTTCAGATGGCGACAGCCTTAACTTTTATTTAAAGTTTTGCATTTAGATCAGTTTCTCTCGAACTATAAGTCCTAGGTCAATAAAATTTGGTTTATAGTTGCATCTACATGTATGAATGTTCATCACAGACATTTAATTCTACGGAATTCTTGTTATTTATTTTAAAAGCATACTCTGGCATTAATCCCAGGACAATGTTAATAATTGTGAACGTTCCTTTAATGCAATAAACAAGTCATCAAATGTGGATCTTACCTTTGACATTGGTGAAGTCACTAATTGTCTTGACTACACTACTGGAAAGTTCTTTAGTATGATGCAAATGGTAGTCTACTAATTACTAACAGCTGGGCTGCAAAAAGAAAAGGTCGCAAGAGATGAAAAACCTTGATAGCAAGGTAACTATTTTAAACTGATGAATATTTTTAATATGTCTTGATATACTTTACCTGTGATGTATGTTTTTTTGCACAGCTCTTTACTTGGTGTTTTAATTTAACGTTTTAGCTTTTATATTTTGATGTTCATCTTCAATTCATTGCATTCATTTATCATTGTGTGATACCCAATAGCTAATGTGCTGGGGTGTCGTTAAACTTTCTTTCATTCATTCATTCATTCATTCATTCATTCATGTTCTTGATAAACTACAAAATATGCTTAACCAACCTATCATTTGTATAAATTCACCATCACAATCGGTCATCATCATCATCATAATTTATCAGTATTAGAAGAAAGAAAAGTTGCTTTCTTTCATTTATAGGTTTTTATTTAATCGATGGTTGAAAATGGGGCAAGAGAATTTTTAGAGCCATTTGCTCCATAGTAAGTTAATTTAAAAATACAGTCAAACCTGTTCTAACGGCTACCTGTAATCAGCGGGCCCCTGCCTTAAGTGGCCACTTTTTTCCCTCCCAAACAATTTATAATGTAAATGCACCTATAATAAGTGGTCACCTGTCTTAACGCGGCCAGCCGCCACCTAAATCGGATCCCAAATCGCTAAAATACCTGTATTAAGTGGCCACATTAAATATGTACTATTATACAAAAGGCATATTTTAACAACAGCGATAAGGTGTGGCAAATAATCGATCTTCACACCTTCAGGAATACTAGTACCCATTCAGTCCCGACATCTTTACTGTGTATCAATTAAGAAAGTATGACTCTGCAATGCATCTAATTGCCTCTGAGCAGGCTGCGCTTGACATTTGTAGTTTCTCTTACTATGACAATACACTGCATGAAGTAGGAATTAAATAGAAAACGAAAACACACTTGTTGAGAACGGTTAATTTAATACATTCCATTTGCATTTTTTGGGAAGGAGACGACATGTTATAAGTTGATTTATAGTCAACTGTGAAGCACACATCCATTGATCAGCAGTACAGACAGTAAAATAAGAAACAACAACAAATGTTTTAAAGATGTCACCTGTCTTAAGCAGCCACTTTTATCTACTCTCTTGTGTGACCGCTTAAGATAGGTTTGACTGTATACATTTAGAACCCTTGAAATATTATAATGGTGGTAAGTATGGTATTTTGTCATGATATTAGATAACTGTGTTACCACCTGTATGTATATCATTTCTAGGTTGATGCTCGTATTGCTCGGTCGGAGAAGCTGCGAGCAATGATTCAGCAGGGGATTCCCCACTCACTGAGACCACAGATCTGGATGAGATTGTCTGGGGCTCTAGACAAGAAGCTCAAGTCAGATCTCTCCTACAAAGATGTGGTCAAAGCAAGCTCCAACGATCATCTTATGTCTTCAAAACAGATCGAAAAGGTACACACACTGTTCACTTCCATTGTTAAAGGGACATTCCTGAGTTTACTGCAATTTTTAAGATGTGATCGACTAACGGGGACTTTTTAACGATTGTAATTACTTATCAAATATATTTTTCTGCATACAATATTAGTGGGTATATATTAAATGTGTTTCTGATAGTTCTAATATTTGTACTAGTTTAATTTTCATTTTATTTCCTAAAATAATTTTTTTTGTACGTACAGAATTATTTGAAGACAAAATCCAGTTTGGGCTTCTTACAAATGTTAAGATGACCAGAAACACATTGAATATACAGACACTGATGTTCTAAACAAGAAAATATATTTATCATGTAAGTTTAATCGTAGAAATATTACAATGCAGCAAACTCAGGAATGTCCCTTTAATGATGATATTGGTTATTTTCTTGCTATATGTTTTAGAAGAAAATGTTTCCCCTTATTTGTGGTATTTTTCGTTTTGACCATCCTACTTGAGAAAGAAACCTTTTGACCCATTCTTTGTTTAGATTCAGTGTTCCGCCATTGCACTGAAGTGTTCTTGGATTTTGGGGGGATAATGATTACTTTGGTTGCAACAGGAAAATACTGTAATTATGTGATGTGCTATAAATATAATATGGTTATAAAAGAAGGTTAACTAAATTTGTTGTAGGACTAATACTCCTTATCTCCTTTTTTTAAATTTTATTTTATTTATAAGTTCTCATTGGACCTGTTTCTTAAAAGATTTTCATGGTGAGTCTTTTACCATTTTCATTGACTTTGAAGTGGTATAAAATATATAAAACAGAATGCTGAATTAATTTTAATTCTTTGTATTGTTTGTTGCTTCTTTTCATGTGTGGAGTGATAATTGAAGAAAAACAAATTGTGCATAGATTCTTATTTGCCAACATTTTCTCTTTTAGGATCTGTTGAGGACGATGCCTAGCAACGCATGTTACTGTAACATCAACAGTACAGGAATTCCACGTCTGCGCCGGATTCTACGCAGTCTTGCCTGGCTTTATCCAGACATTGGCTACTGTCAGGGAACTGGAGTTGTAAGTTTCCTAATGTTCTCAATCTGTTGTTTGAAATGTGTAAATACTTTATTTCAGGTTCTATACACTATTTTCTCGTCTTTTTTTTCTTCATTGTTTTTACAGTGGTGTTATCAGTAATATGTATGTGTTGATGAAGTTTACTGTCTTCCAGAGGTTGTTAATTATTGTTATGCTATCTTCTTGCTAACTCTTTGCTTGCTGCCCAGACTTAAGTTTCTTGCTAATAGCATAAATGTAAGAAGACATTGCAGGGATTCATTAATTTTATTACTGGACATTTTACAAATTGAAATGCATGACATTTAACTGTTAGTAAATAATAAATCACATTGTATGACTGAAATATATAAGATTTTCATATTTAAAATACATGTCAAATTATAATTGTAATTTCTCACAAAATATTTAATATAATATTAGATAATTTTCTAATCAGATATCAGTCTTCATCAATAATACGTAGCCCAGTGGTAAAGCATTCGCTTGATGCATGGTTGGTTTATGATCGATCCCCGTCGGTGGACCCATTGGGCTATTTCCCGTTCCAGCCAGTGCTCCACAACAGGTGAAATAAAGGCTGTGGTATGTACTATCCTGTCTGTGGGATGGTGCATATAAAAGATCCCTTGCTGCTGATCAAAAAGATTAGCCCATGAAGTGGCGACAGTGGGTTTTCTCTCAATATCTTTGTGGTTGTTAACCATATGTCTGACACCATATAACTGTAAATAAAATGTGTTGTGTCATTAAATAAAACATTTCCTTCCTTCCTCAACCCTATTGCATTGGCCATGGGCTATTTACATCAAAACTTTCAAATGATTTGTATTGAAATTGTCTAAATTCCATGATGTAGAGCCCTGTCAAGATTATTGAAACAATTGGCAAATCTCTCCCCCCCCCCCCCCCCCCCCCCCCCCAAATTATGGATGTCAAAAATCAAAATATTAGTAAAAATATCAAATTCAATCATGTGGTCAAAATTGTTTGATATGATAGTGGGCAGACACTGATCTAAAGTTAGATTGAAATAAGGGCTTCCACCAGGCATTAATTTGCGTAGGCAAAATGTTGGGATTTCCTACCCATTTACATGCAAATATTTAAAAGGTATATTGATGGTTAAACTTCACCACCTAGTTTACACTCTTGGCAATCCTTCATCTTGATTGTTGGAAAATGAAACATTTGCAGAAATACACATGTATGTAAATATATAAAGCATTTTTAAAATATGAGTTTGATCTTAAGATATTTGTGATGCAAGAAAAATTATTAGTTCCCTACTGTCTGCCTGTCTGTCTATATGTCTCTTTGTCCAATTTTCCAGACTTTTTTTTGCAATGCCTCAAAATATTGAGCTGAAATTTTATTCAAGGGCCATAACCCTGTCACAAATGGAATATGGGAGATTTGTGTGTGGGGCCCAGTAGAGGACATGTAATGCTTTAGCAGTACGCACGCACACACACACACACACACACACACACACACACACACACAGAGAGAGACACAGACATTGACACAGACATAGACACACACATACCAAAAAAATCAAAACCTTCCTACTTTCTATTCATTAAATTGTACAATTTATTTTATTTTACATTAGATTGCTGCGTCTCTGTTACTGTTTTTGGAAGAAGAAGATACCTATTGGATGATGTGTGCCATTATAGAGGACCTTCTTCCAGCATCATATTACTCCAATACTCTGATTGGAATACAGGTGAGAAGTCCAGTGGTCCGGAACCCAGATCATGAATAATTAAGAAATCTTACTAAGCAGTTTTTGTTGTAAGATTGTCTTAATAGTACGCCATTCCAATGTGATGAGTTTTTAAAAAACGTGTTGTGGATATGAATTTGAATTTTCAATTGTTTTTATCTTCCTGCTGTAGTATTTGCCATTTTGGTTGAAATAATAAAAATACTAACACAAAACGTCTAATAAAAAATATTTAATTTTTTGTTTTCCCATTCTAGGCTGATCAACGAGTATTGCGACAGTTGGTTATTAGCTACTTGCCAGATGTGGACTTGGTTCTCAAGGAACATGACATAGGTAAGATCTTATTGGCAAGAAATTTGTGTCATCCTTCAACATTTTCTTTCGGGTACAGTTTTATAGTATAAATATTAACTCTTGAACAGATCTGAATATTATTTTTATATCACACTACAACTACATATATATATATATATATATATATATATATATATATATATATATATATATATAATTAGTAATAGTAATAAAATAAATGCAAATGATATTTAGTTTTTTGCATGTTTATGAATCTAGTAACCTATTTAATGCATTTCAAACATTTATATTGACATTTCATGAGAAAATACATTACAGGGCTCGAACTTAACAATGTCACTGACTGCAGTTGCTGTCATTGAGACATAAATTGCCATAGGTCGCGGGGTATCACTGATGGAACTTTTGTGCTGCTGGATTAAAACATTTCTGCCATTGGTAAAGCTTGTCAATGACAGCCAAATGTACACTATCTGCTCGTTCAATGACACATTCTGTTCTGTCATTTGTTATCAGCTGAATTGAATTTAGTACCTGACAGACTTTCCAAAACACAGGTAACAAGCTGTCCAGTTCAAATGTTACATGGTCCAAATCATATGCATGGTTAATCATCTGGCATTGAAGCTATTGGCATTACTGACTTCATAGGCCTAATTTATGAGGCTGGTTTTTCAAAAACACAAATGTATTTAGCTAGACTGGTATATGGCAGAAACAGTTTTAAAGCAATTATACATTTGAAATATGACTACATACAGGAAAATAACCTTTCAGTCCTGTCTATTTGCTTCAAATGTATATTACTGTAGGCAGGCTCCAAATTGCCATTGGTGGGCCATTTTACCTATGACATTTGTTTTTTTAATTGCTGTGGGTAACAAATTCTTAAGTTAGTTCAAGCCTTGCTTCACAAAATATATCTGCACTACCATCTATGGCTTTGAAAGGAAAATATTCCACCTCCACTCCTCCCATTGATTGTTCTTGGTCAGGAAGTAAAGACAGCTTGTACATGTTTAATGTCGATTCCACTAGGGGCCTAATTACCATAATCTGCATGTTTTCTGCGCTAGCCACTAACAAGCATGTGCTCTGCATGATGGGTAATTTCAGAGCTATCGCTAATCAGTCTCCACTGGTTCCTGACCCTGTTTGCCAGTGTCGTCCACATGAAGGTCTTATTGCGCCTTTGGGATCTTTTCTTCTGCGATGGCTCTGTGATCCTCTTCCAGATTACCCTAGGCATGCTTAAACTTAAGGTAAGTACGCTCAGTATGGTAATGCTTACTCTAAAAATACGTACTTAGCTTTATGACATTGGTGGCTGGGTGTTCTAAATTTTAGTTATGTCTAAAATATTAAAAATTCAATATACTTTGAATTTTTTTTAGATATACGGATGGGGAAACACCCCCCACATAAATAGTAATAGCCAGGGAACAGTTGAAAATTGACCAGTAACTACTGTTTAATGTTGTAAAATAGTGTAGCGATCTCTGAAACTTGCGTAGCAAATCGCGACGCGATACTAAACAAAATGTTTCCTAATAACAAATATTGTCTGCAGCCAGAACCCTCATGTATGGTGCCAGGAAGTTAACTATTACTTACATTCAGTGCCATAGTACTGACATTTAGTACCATAGTATATCTCTGTAGAACTAATTACTCTATTCAGTGAATTATATTATATTATGTGTTCCCTTATTTCTTTCCATCAGTATATATTAATTTAGACTGGAGGAATTTAATTGCCATTACAAACTATCTCAACATATTAATGGTTAGAAATCAGCCGTATGTTTTTTCAGTTGTAAAATGAAATTAAGAAGACCATTAGGAAATTATATTTTTGAATAATGTTGGCATCTATTTTGTTTGACTGCAAATATTTCCCATTTATGCTTGTTAATGGGGCTAAATAGTTCAACGGTCAAGATCAGAAGATAGAAAAGTAGTTGGCTGCGTTTACAATCGCTTTAAAATTATGTATATATGGTTATTTATATTCAGTTGGCTTGGATATTACTAATATGGCTGATGTTTATCATTGGATATGTGAAAGCTGTATGAGTAATTAACAGCATCTGTCCCATTTCATGTTATTATTGGTAGATATAACAACTGTCTTTTTCTGTCTATGGTATTGGGTTTATTATAGAATTCTTTGGGATATTTGGTCTTTGGTTTATTCTTCAAAATCTTGCAAAATTACAAATCAGTAGATTACTAATTGAGTAATTTTTTAGCATCAGACATCATGGTCTTTTTAAAGAAGAAGTTTGTTTTGTTTACCGATACTACTAGTATAATTGATTAATTAATCGTCGGTTATTGGATGTCAAACATTTGGTAATTCTGACTCATAGTCATCAAAGGAAACCCAATACATTTTTCCTAATGCAGCAAGAGATCTTTAATATGCACTTTCCCACAGACAGGAAAGCCCATACCACAGGCTTTGACCAGTTGTAGTGCACTGGTTGGAACAAGAAAAACCCAATCAGTTGAATGGATCCACCGAAGTGGTTCAATCCTGCAATGCAAACACCTCAAGTGAGCACTCAACTAACTGAGCTAAATCCCCCCCTGATCTTTTTGAAGATCACTTGTTCAAATTAATAACATGATTCTGGTGTTAGTTGAAATTCAGATCAATGTATTCAGATAAAAGATATATTAGTCTGCATTGTGTTATTAACCACTAATTTTACACACATGTCATCAACCTGCATGCATTGATGTACATAACTCTTTATGCAGTTGTGTGACAACTGTAGGTTTGTTTTAATCAGATGCTTTGCTATGAGTTATGTCACCAATAACAATGCCAGTACTAGCAGTAGTGTGTAACTAAACAATCAGTACTGTCTGATTACTGATATAATTCTCTTCGTGTGGTGTTGTTTTGTAGGAGAGTGAACTTAAAAAACTGGACAATTCAGCTCAGATCTTCAATGCTTTGTCTGATGTGCCTGGTGATGTCCAAGATGTTGATGATTTGATAGAGGTAAGTTACATCATGTTGATGATTTCATTGAGGTAAAGTTTAGAATATTGATTATTATATAAAGGTAAGTTTCAGCAGTTGTTGATGTTTTGATTGAGGTGAATTTCAGCATATTGATGATTTTATAGAGGTAAATTTCAGAATGTTGATCAATTTTATTGATGTAAGTTTCAAAATGTTGATCATTTGATAGATGTAAGTTTCTGAATGTTGATCGATTTGATAAAGGTAAGTTTCAGAATGTTGATTTGATGGATGTAAGTTTCTGAATGTTGATCGATTTGATAAATGTAAGTTTCTGAATGTTGATTTGATAAAGGTAAATTTCAGAATGTTGATTTGATAGAGGTAAGTTTTAGAATGTTGATGATTTTGATGTAGGTAAACTTCATGATGTGAACATGTATACTCTGAGTAAGTAGTACAGTTCAGGCCTTTCCCCAGGATTTTTTTAAGGCACTTACATATTTAGCATCATTATAAGACAAAAATCAAGCCAAAAGAAGTGGGGTAGTGGGTTGAAAACAGCCTTCAATCCATCAAATCATGTTGGGTTTTTTTTTGGGGGGGGGGGGGGGGTTTGGGTTGGGGGGGTGGGGGTAAAACTTAAAAAAAATAATAACCCATCAATTCCCCACCCACAACAATTTCATAATTTGGGCCATGTTGTTGCTGTTGATTTCAGCGTCATGTTAAATGCTTGTTGTGATTTCTGCTTGTAAAATACCTAAGCTAAGAATGCTGACGTCACAGTATATTCATTTATAAAAAAAGAAAAAAAAAGGTAATAAAATAAAATGTTACGGTCTTTTTAAAATCCAGCTAACTACAAATATATACTCTTCAAAAGAAGAAACGCAAAACCACATTGTCGTAACATTTGGAGAATTGATTTAATTATTGAATGCTGAGTCCGATAATTACCAAATGCAGGGTCTGGGGCTGTGGTTGTCGCTGTCGGAGGCGTCCAACTCATCCCATAGATGCTCAATTGGGTTCAAATCCGGTGATATCGATGGCCAAGGAAGGACATTAATGTTGTTGTTCTGTAGGAAAGCCGTTGTGAGACGTGCTGTGTGAGGCCTGGCGTTGTCATGTTGGAACACTGCGTTGGCGTTGGCCATAACTGGAACGTTGTGTGGCCGGATGATCTGGTCAATGTAGCCCTGTGCATTCAGGTTGCCCTGCACGTGGACCAGGTCAGTTCTGTCAGTGTGTGAGATGGCTGCCCACACCATGACACTACCCCCGCCGAATCTGTCCACTTCCTGCATGCAGTTTGCCGCATAACGTTCACCACGACACCTATACACGCGACATCTTCCATCATGACGTCGGAGCAGAAATCGGGACTCGTCACTGAACCACACCTGTCTCCATCGCAGTTGAGGCCATTGTCGATGAATCTGGCACCACTGCAGTCGGAGTCGACGGTGTTGTGGTGTTAAGATGACACCTCGAACTGGACGTCTGGCACGAATTCCTACCTCACGTAGGCGGTTCCGTACGGTCTGGTCGGATATCCTGCGCAAACCTGGTATTGCTGCGGCTGTGGAGGTGGCAGTAGTCAATCGTTCCCGAAGGTGGCGTACCCGGATGTAGCAGTCCTGCCCGGGGGTAGTGACCTGTGGTCGACCGGATCTAGGGAGGTCACGTGTTGATCCATGTTGCTGGTAACGGTCCCACAGTCTGGAGATGGTGCTTGGGGACACATGGAATGCCCTGGCAATGGCCGTTCTGGATTCGCCTGCGTCTAGTCGGCCGATGGCATTGTTTCTCTGCGGTTCACTGAGACGTGGCATGTCCTGGATTGTTAACTGTTGGCCAGATACAGAGGCCAGGCAAGCGAACACCCTGCACTTTTATACTGTCGGTGTTCATGTTGCATGTGCAGACAACGCACGTGCAGTGGTGACATGGTTTGCACGTGGCTGCGTTTTTGCGAATATTCACATTTTGGAACTTTATTGTACAGTAGCTGCGTTTTATCGAATGTAACCGTGGGAATGTGTTTGGGACATGCAATGACCTTATATTCACAAAGCATGAACCGGTAGGAAACATAAAATCGGAGTTATAACCCATTTGTACCCTTTTGCGTTTCTTTTTTTGAAGAGTATATATCTAGCATTATCTAACAAATATGATTATTGTAAACTAATTCAGTGTACGTGTAACTGCAATTTGTATAAATACTGCATGTTCATTTCCCGCGATCACGATCTGCATGCGTGCTCTCGACCATAGGTACAAAATTAACAAAGACAAAGGAAATAACCGAAACTGCAGTTAGGTATTCATTGATTCATTGCTTTTCTACAAATTTACATCAAGATTTACTTCTGTGTAACTATAATGTTTAATGTCCGCAACGATGTCTCTTGACACGTGGGTGTCAGCTGACTCTGAAGCGTGACGTATATTACGCCAAGAGCTTTCCTCAATTCAGCCAACGAACGTTCTTCCTAATGTTCGCGAACTATTTGATTGGTGTCTGTCGTGTCCATTTGGTTTAACGTGAAGCACACAAACCAGTGTAGCGAACGTTTTGTTTTCGCTCGGTCTGGCTGAACTCAGCCCTTGGGATAACCTGTACCACGTGACCAGCACAAGCCCGCCGACAATTAAAACGGTGCGATCAATGAACCTCAAAGTGAACATCTAAAGAATTGCAGAGATACCAAATGGAAGTGTGATAATGTGTGGTGAATGACGTTACAGATCACAGCTCCATTGTTTTGTATACATGTTACAAATTAAGCCGACACGGTCCTGCAGTTAAGGCGCTAACCAGACATGAAGGCGCTTACTTGGCTGGCTAAGGGAGCACGGGCCGTGTCGGCTTATCGCTCTAGGGAAACCCCTGCAGTTACTGTTATTCACCATTGTACAGTGTTTAAGTTGGGACACTTTGGTTGGACCTTGTGATCCTGTTATCCCAAAACACCATTACACGGACAGGCATTTGATAACACAAAGCAGCCACTCTGTAAATATACTGATCACTTTTTCAAGGCAGTTTTGAAAAAAACATATGTCAAGTAAAGCTAATGTATTTATTGTGTTCGTAGGACAACAATTCTAATTGTAGACATGTATTTCTATGGTGATGTATAAAACATCCCAACCGCATAGTCTCATTGATCACATGTTGCACTAATTTAAGATATGTACAGGTTGTTTATCATGGCATGTATTTGGTATATTCCTAGTGAAAGTTGAATAGTATATATTCATTAGTTAGCTTCCAGATCTGGACATTCATATTTCAGAACAATGAGGTAGCAATAAAGTAAACTGCATCATTTCACTAGACATTGCTAAAACAACAGTAAAGTAACTTCTGTGATAGTCACCAGAAAAACCAGTCACACAATCACATACGGTAAATGATATTGACAAAAATGGCTGCATATAAAGTGTTTCACATTTATTGGGTGCAGAATTCATTTTTGTCAAATTGTGAAATAAAAAAATTATTGTTATTTTGTAACATTTATGAAGCAGTTTATTTTATATTTTTTTGGGGGGAGGGGGGTTGGGTGGGAGGGAGGAGTTTGTATTTTTAAAAAATTGTATTTCATGGCTTGTAAACTATGGGAGACAGCTTTTAACATGATTCAGTAATCCACTCATTTATTTTCAGAGCTAGATTCCTGCCCCTGATTTTCATGTATTTGTATGCACAGATATGATATGCAGGCAGAATAGCACATTTAAATTATGCCTTTAATTAATATACCAGTCAGACCATTGGTTTATGTTTTTGTTTTTTATCCATCCTAGTCTATAACTTATCAGCCTTCATACAATTACAACATTCAGGCTTAAGTTGGTGTTCAACAGATCATTAAAGAAAAGAATTAAAATGAGGAGTAAGACGGAAATATAAAAACAGATTTCATTTGTTAAACAAAATACAGTGGATAGCTCCTTGTTTACTATTGGATGTTGTAAGCATTTGGTGAATAAAGAACTGAGTTGGTATTTTTCTTATAGGCATGAAAACTAATACATTTACACATACATGTAATTGCCTGTTCAGTTATTGATTTGTTACTTTTCAAGAAGTCAACAGCATATCTAATTAGTCCCCTACTGGTCCAACCAGAGGAGACAATAGGTTTCATCTCCATCTGTCTGTTCATTTGTCTGTCCCACTTACAGTTTTCCGGATGTTTTTTTCACAATGCTTTGAGATATTAAGCTCAAATTTTGTATATAGCTTCATCATGTACAGATCAAGTTTGACTTTCATGATGATTTACCCATTTTTGAAAGATTTACATGTATCTCCCTTGAACTTAGGAGATAAGAAAATTTGTTTTCCAGACTATTTGGGGCAATGCATCAAGATATTGAGCTGAAATGGTGTGCATAGCTTTATCACGTTCTATTACAGAACAAGTATAACTTTCATGGCGATTTACCAATTTTTTTCACAGATTTGTGGCCCTTGAATTTAGGACATAAAAAAATTTGCTTGTCAATCATGCCACCACGCCACACAAATGTACTGAGAACAAAAACAGTGTTGTAATTTGTATGTCACGTGATCATGTGAAAACAAATTTGGCTAGATGAGGTGACCTTTTTTTATTGTCTTTCATTTTAGAATATAGGAAGAACTAAACAACAGAAGACACATACATGTTTACAAGTGTAGCATTTTATTTATAATAATAATAAACAGAATGATTTAGCTAAAATGACTTGCCTAGTACAATCTGATTCATTGAAGGGCATTGATGTCAAGAGAAAAGGAAGGGCACATCATTAGAATTTTGAGAGTAGTGCAGCAAAGATATGGTTCGTGATGGAGATTGCTGTAATGCCATAATGAAATTTGAACCATGCATGATACTCTTTTGTTCCTTTACTTTTTTTGGGTGGGAAGATTGTTTTTTTTTCTTTTTTTCCAGTCACTAATCTGTTGATTACTGTAAGCACACATTTATATACTGTGTTCCCTGCATTTGATAACATCAGGGGTCGGGATATAGCTCAGTCGGTTGAATGCTCGCTTAGGTGCTTGTGTCGGAGGATTGAACCACCTTGGTGGATCCATTCAACCGATTTGATTTTTTCTCGTTCCAACCAGTGCACCACAACTGGTCAAAGGTATGTGCTTTCCTATCTGTCGGAAAGTGCATATAAAAGATCCCTTGCTGTATTAGTAAAAATGTAGCAGCTTTCCTCTGATAACTACATGTTGGAATTACCAAAATGTTTGACATCTAATAGCCAATGATTAATTAACCAATGTGCTCTAGTGGTGTTGTTAAACAAAACTAATTTCTTGAAAACATCACTTTTCAGTGTATTAAATTATTAATACTTGATAATACCAGTTAAAGCAGCTAATCAATGCAGTTGTCATTTTAAAAAAAGTTGTTTTAATTTAAAGCAACAACAAAAACAAATTAATTGGTATTTTTATTTAATGACTATTATAAAAATAATAAAACTAAAACAAATATGTTCTAGACCTGGTCTTTTATGTGTTGTGAAATAATATTTTTGAATTTTAAAATTATTTTTCATGGGAGTTTCAGCTGTAAGAAAACATACAAATACTAACAACTTTAGGCCAGTTTCTATTCTTTAAAGACAAATATCAGGAAATGACATGCTATTTTAATTTTTTTTTTAATATTGAAAATCCTGCATTAATATTGCTCTTTGCTTGGATCAAGTGTTAACTCTCTTGAATAGTTACATAATTTTATATTTCCTATCTGCATACTGAAAACATTAGAATGATGTCATGTTTAAGGTGTCCTTGTTTTTGGATAACGTTTGGAACATTTAGAGTAGATATTTTGTAAGACGTTTTGCAGCACATACGTGAAAATAAAATAAGAATAATACTTTTTATTCTTTATTGGAAATAATCAAATATACAGTCAAATAAATTTAAAACATATATCTCATAATTCACAACTTTATTATAAAGTTAACCTTTAATTTAAAAAAACCCCCAAAAAACATGAATTACCTTAGTACATGTATGACATTATTGATTCTTTTTGAGTACCTTTGATCTTTGTATATGCAAGTCAAGAGAATGTTGTTCAAATGATACATGCTGTCAATAAAACCTGCAGTGAACCTACTGGAATCATCAATATTATACTTTAAAAAAAAAAGAATTACATGTACATATTGATATGCAACATGTTACAGATCGTTCTACTAATGTTATATATAATATGTGTGTGTGTGTGTGTGTGTGTGTGTGTGTGTGTGTGTGTGTGTGTGTGTGTGTGTGTGTGTGTGTGTGTGTGTGTGTGTGTGTATGTATGTAGTATGTGTGTGTATATATATATATGTGTGTGTATAGATATAGATATAGATCGTTCTACTAATGTTAGTAGGGTGATACTCCATAATTGACATATGCATTCATAGTCATCAAATAAAAACATTTCAACACCAATTTTACAATAAAAGCTGTCCAGCATTCAGAAAATAAAAAACATTTGAGTTTGATGTCATTTCCATTCAAAAAGACACCGCACCACATATTCTTGTGTTATTTGAATATCTAGTAATGGCAGACTGGAATTAAAGTTGCGTGTATAGTTTACAAAAACACGTATAAGCTTGAGATTAAAGATAAAGAGATTATTACCCTTGTGTGTTTCGGTATCGTCAGTATCATATATTAGAAATAAAAATAATGTATTATGCTCGCCAAAGGCTTGCATAATACAATTTTTATTCCTAATATATGATATTGACGATACCAAAAAAACACTTTGGTAATAACATGGCGGCGTTTCCCTGGATGTTCCGACATGTCCAAAGTAAATACTAAAATGAATTTTTTTTTCTACCAAACCAAGCCAAACAATTTTACTCTTGGTTACTCTTTATTTTGTTAAATAAACTTTGCAAAGGTAAAAAACAAAACAACAACAAAAAAGGGTTCAAACAATTGAAAAATGAATTAAATTTGTAGTTGTTTTGCCGTTCATTGCGGTAATTGTGAGACGTACATGTAAGCTATGAAAAGGAGCTCAATCAAATTTATAAGTTAATCTAACTTTGTAACAATCGAGCTCAGAATAAAGGGAGTACATGTGTTTGCTCTAGTTCTTTAAACATCAGAGCTGTTAATTAATCCCTTAATTGATATTTGTCAACTGCACAACAGTGACACTGGAGCATGCGCACATGTAATTAGCTCTGCGTATGCAATCACATTATCTGCTGAGTGGGTATTCAAAGTATAAGTAATGCAGTAATGATTGATGTCGATTTGACCTTTGAGTTTTCTGAGGTAAAATTGGCATTAAAGGAACACAAAGGGACTGGATAATTTCGTCCAGTGCAGTTTAGAGGTTTCCAGTTTAGAGGGGTAAATTTTAGTGTTAAAAGATACACAAATCACGGGACCGTGTAAAACGTCCGGTTTTGAGGGAATTCAGGTTTACTGAGGGTCCGGTTTTGAGGGGTTTCGCTGTGTGTGTGTGTGTGTGTGTGTGTTTTCAACCTGAGCAGGATAAAGTTGATATCTTAAGATAGTAACCAGTTATTTCTTTTATCCTGCAATCCTACATGAATAGTTAGAAAATGATTATTTATTCCATTTTTGTGTACGCAAATAGAGTATTGTCAACCTAGCAAGGCTTTTGTTATTTGACGTCATACAAGGTACATTTTTTGTAAGACGCTAGCTACATTTAGTCACATTTAAAAAACTTTTTTAAACTGTTAATTCATATATAAGTTTATATACAAATATTGTATTGTTATTGCAAAAATAAACGTTATTTGCATTTGCTGTACTAAAACAAATTATTTAAAGAATTTGTTTATTGAAAATCTAGTCTGAAATACTCAGGCTTATGTCAGTGACCGAAAATATAGAGATTTATTATCCACATAGTTCAAGATATTCAGGGAAATATAACCAGTATGACCCATGTGTGTCATAATGATTTCAAGTGCACAGCGAATGATGTCATTTTGTAATTTTGTAACCATGTCATAACTTAATGTGGCTTCTCCAATGTAAGGGCGGGACGTAGCCCCGTGGTAAATCGCTAGCTCGATGTGCGGTTGATCTGGGATCCGTCCCCGTCGGTGGGCCATTGGGCTATTTCTCGTTCCAGCCAGTGCACCACGACTGGTATATCAAAGGCCGTGGTATGTACTACCCTGTCTGTGGGAAGGTGCTAATCGAAAAGAGTAGCCCATGAAGTGCCGATAGCAGGTTTCCTCTCTCAATATCTGTGTGGTTCTTAACCATATGTCTAACTCCATATAACTATAAAGTAAAATGTGTTGAGTGTGTCGTTAAATAAAACATCTCTCTCTCTCGCTTATCAAAATGATGTCATTTCGTTGTTTCTTTTTAGTAACGTTTTGTCATGGTCCTAGCTTGTTATTTGTGAAAATAATGTTTTAGATAATATGGATAATAAAGAAATTATTACATGCGTGTGAATCGTACTGATTTTACGAAACTCGTGTCAGGATTCATGTATTACCCTCCCTCTCGCTCGGGTAATACAATAATCCTGACACATTCCTCAAAATCAGTACGACACACAAGCTTGTATAATAATCTCTATTTATCTAGTCATCATATCTTGCCAATAAATACAGTGTTTGCGGGGTAAATAAATAAATATTTTTATATGTATATATACAGTCGACCTTCGATAACTGAAACTTCGATCTTTCAAAAACTTCGATCTCTCGAAGTGAAACGGCGGTCCCGGCCGAACTGCTATACAAACTAGTAATAACAGACTTCGAACATTCGAAAAACTCTATCTCTCAAAGTAATTTTTTGGTCCCACCATAAAAAAATAAGGGATATTGCACTTCCAAAACTCGAAGTTTGTGGAGTGACTGAGCCTTTTAACTGTACATGTAATACTTTAAAGAAAAATTAATTGTCACCCAAGCCAAGTGTGAGTGCCCCGACTGGTCTCGGCTATCGATGATACACGCGGTAATTACAGAATAATAGATCGCCGACTATGCGGAACGAAATGATCCTACATGCCTGCATTTGGTTGTCGGTGTTTGTACACGGCAGCGGGCCTCATTACACAAAGTACGGATAGTCTTGTAATCTTCAGAGATCGAGCAATCTGGGGAAGGACCCGGCAACGGGGGGGATAGCCAGATCGGTTAATAGTCACGCTTTCTTGTCAAATGAAATGATAATACTATAATGCAGTTTCACTTTGGGATCTGTACGAATTTCGAAAACTCGAACTCCCATGAAACTCGAACTATTTCGTCGTCCCCTTCAACTTCGAGTTAACGAAGTTCGACTGTATATATATATATATTGAATCCTGTTGGCTCAAACCCCATCGGTGCTCAAGAAAGTGTTCGACCCATCCATTCAGTAAACAATGTAACTATTGGGTTAACATTATCATAACAAATCTGGTAGAATCTGTATGGGGCCATAGATGGACTGCAAAGGATGTTGCCATTTGTTACCTCTGCTGACATCGATGTACTTAATTAGCAAATAAAAGAGGAAGAAAATGTACTAAGACAAAAAGGGATAGCGATTTGGTACTACACCATTGTACTTAAATATAATAGTGTGACAGTTAAATATTTCATATTGTATTGAAAATCTGCTCCTCATTTATACCAACAATTAAATCCAGTGCCTAATATCACTTTGAAAGTCATGATTTTTTTGTTTTTAATGTGGAGCAGATTTACCAAATTGCTAAACTTTTTTATCTTGATATATGTAGTGAGCCTTTAAAAAAACAAATGGAATGATGTTTTAAAACCATATGTCTCTATCCAGATTGGCTAACTATTTTTGTTAATAAACCTTTTATTAAAACATTTGCCACTAGGATATATATATATATATATATATATATATATATATATATATATATATATATATATGAGCTAAACCTTTTGCCCTTTATAAGTATTGATTATTCCTTGTACATGTACTTAGTTTGCCACATGTTGCACAGTTTTGTCACCAGCGGTAAATGAGCAGTCTGACATATACACATTCACTATGTGGATAGCTGAAAGGTTGTCTGGTTTAATAACTTAATTAATGTTTGTTCCAGATTTATTGTTTGGAAGCAGTGGCAAATTGCTGTGTAATAATTATTCCATCGCCAAACAGTTGGCTGTTTGAAAAGTTGTTTAGTGTATAGAACACACTGGAGTTTGTGTTGCTTGTGAGATAGTTTTCAGTATAGACACTGGATAACAGACAATATCATTCACTGTATAACATCATTCACGGTATAACGGCGATTGGATGTAGAAACAGGTCATTGTGTTTACACAGGCTGACATTTTGTTCATAATTTTAACATGGAAGGAAAGGAAAAGAATGTTTAATTACTGACACTTTAACAGTTTGTTTATTTATTAGATGTTGGACATCATAATTCTTCTGGGTGTTAAGAAAAAACTGTTATTGCCACACGTGTTGCTTCAATTAGTAGTGTATCATCTGTGATTGCTCCCATTAGTTGTGTAATACATTATTTCCACATGGGTTGCTTTTATTAGTAAACAATCTGTTATAGCCACATATGATACTTCCATTAGTAGTGAATATCTGTTATAGCCACATGGGTTGCTTCCATTAGTAGTGAATATCTATTACACCACATTAGTTGCTTATAATTAGTAGTGAATATCTGTTACAGCCACATGGTTTGCTTCCATTAGTAGTGAATATTTGTTATAGCCATATGGGTTGCTTCCATCAGTAATATAACATGTTAACTGGGTGAATTTGTTTTTAAAAACTGCAGCCAAACTTCACATGGAACATTTTGCTCAGTATGAAGCTGCAATTCACTACTGACGTTTCAGAGATCGCTACACAATTTTAAAGCATTAAACAGTAGTTGCTAATAAATTTTCAATTGACTAGAAATATTGCTAATCAAGATTGTGGAAACAAAATGTTCCCTGTTTCAGTATCAGTTAGTCTAACAAGCTTTAACAAAATTAGGGAACATTAATTATATTTATCTTATAACTGGATCAGTTTATGCAGAATTAATAATTAAATATATTTGCCAAATTCAACTTTTAATTCATGGAAACTAGTTGACATTTTACCATGGTCAAATGATAAATAGTGTTGTCATAATTACTTCACAAATCACACTCACACAGGCTTGGTTTCACAAGACCATAAACTATAAATGGAAGTCCATTGTATTTTTGTTGCGGAGTTCATATTAAAGTTTGAGAAATCAAAAGAAATAAATACTTTATGGTGTTTCAAGTCAAACAGTGACTGCTTTAAGTGACAGATAGGCTAACACTGGTGATAGGGGAATATAGTTCTACAGGTTCTAATTGTGGTACTCTCTGACGATGGATAAAAATTCCACTGCTTTCGCCATGAAGCTGCTGTGTCCAGGGTGTCGGGTATCCAAGAAGTTTGATTATGGCACGCAGCAAGAAGTTTTAATTTTTACTGTTAAGAAATACAGCCCGGAACTTAAGGACTGCCTGCTTGCATTCCAGGTACAAGTAGGAACAGTGCTTTGTTATCTTAATTGCTTGATCTTGTATTACAATGATTCACATTTGTTGTTTTACCTCTTGTAAGCATGTTGTAAACAATTTTGTTTGTAGATTACAGACTTAAATTAACTCTACTGTGGATGGTAATACATTGATGCCTCTTAATAATAGAATATAAGGAGTATTATAATTTGTTCTTTAATTATTTGATTCAATCACCATTTGTTTATGGATTTATTTCCAAATAATTAACAAATCCTATATATATGTATGTTAGCCAGATGTGTTTGGAAATAGTCAAATGTACTTATCATGAGGTAAAGTGGAACATGTTTCAAGAATATTCCATACTCCAAACTTTAACCACATCTTTGGGCAGGATTTTGTTCAGTTTGTAGACTGTTCGCCTGAGAGTTTGGGTCACAGGATTGGACCCATTAAACATTTTTAAAAGGAATACCAAAAAGAAATTGTTCATTACGTTGAATTTTGTTTTTTTTCTCTCAGTACTACATATTATTGTTTTTAGGTCGCCTCTAGAACTGCTGGGTCTCTTACTGATGTCGTCGTGGAAACACACAGACGAAAACACCTGGCCTATTTGATGGCCGACCAGGGTGCCATTGTGAATCCAGATCAGTCGAGAAACCTACCAAAACAGGTGAACTCATTTCTTCACTCGGACTAGTGAGGGTAGAATTGTTTGTTTGAGGTGCTTGCATAGTATGATTGTACCACCTCGGTGGATCCATTCATCTGATTCGATTTTTTCTCATTGCAACCAATGTACCACAACTAGTCAACACCCGTGGTATGTTAACAAAAAATATTATTGAGGAAATCTTTTATTAATATACACAGGTGTCGTGGTTAGGCCATCAGTCTACAGGCTGGTAGGTACTGGGTTTGGATTCCAGTCGAGGCATGGGATTTTTAATCCAGATACCGACTCCAAACCCTGAGTGAGTGCTCCACAAGGCTCAGTGGGTAGGTGTAAACCACTTGCACCAACCAGTGATCCATAACTGGTTCAACAATGGCCATGGTTTGTGCTATCGTGCCTGTGGAAAGCGCAAATAAAAGATCCCTTGCTGCCTGTCGTAAAAGAGTAGCCTATGTGGTGACAGCGGGTTTCCTCATAAAAAACAGTGTCAGAATGACCATATGTTTGACGTCCAATAGCCGATAATAAGATAAAAAATCAGTGTGCTCTATCTAACATGGTTTAGAAGCATTTATACTAAGACCAAGTAATTCTCAGATCTCTAAAAGAAATCAGAAGTGTTCAACTTAAAAACACAAAACAGTTCATCAAGTTTTTCTTTTACTTGTGTAGTATAATAACAGTTTTGATAGGAAACAAATTAAGCAACTCATTATAGCATATTGGTTTAGTTTTTTTGTGGATTGAAAACAAATTATACTTGTATAATTTTTTAAGAACTTATTGTCACTTATTACTAAAATGATGTGTCAATTACAACAAACCAAATTATTTTTAAGAATGGTCTCATTAACCGTCTAGGGTCAGTGGTAAAGCACTCGCTTGATGTGTGGTCGGTTTTGGGATCGATCCCCGTTGGTGGGCCCTTTGGGCTATTTCTTGTTCCAGCCAGTGCACCATAACTGGTATATCAAAGGCCATGGTATGTGCTATCCTGTCTGTGGGATGGTGCATATAAAAGAACCCTTGTTGCTAATCAAAAAGAATAGCCCATGAAGTGGTGACAGCGGGTTTCCTCTCTCAATATCTGTGTGGTCCTTAACCATATGTCCGATGCCATATAACTGTAAATAAAATGTGTTGAGTGCATTGTTAGATAAAACATTTCCTTCTTTCCATTAACCGTCTCCATGAATTATTTAGCAGACATGAAACATATTTTATATTGTGTTATTTTTCCCCAGCAAATTAACAAGCGTCACTTGAAGCGATCCAGATCATTGGTGTCTATGTTACTGCGCACTGAACAGGAAGATGACGACTTCGGCAAGGCTAAAAACATCCACCAGACAGAACTACTGGTCGATCTGAGGGAAGCCATTCTTCAGATTGCTCGACACTTCCAGTCTCTTGATCCAAAGAATAACAAAGTGGTTAGCTCTTTAAAGATCAGTATATATTTACTTTTTCTAGGGATAACAGTTGTTATCATGTGGACTGTGTTTGAAGATGAAATATTGATGTTGCTTTTTTCAAGGCAACTTTTCACTGTTTGTTTTGTTTATCACAAATGAATATGATACCATAAGGCAGTGACTTATAAGCTTCAGTTTGGCATATAAATATTGATCTTCTGATCTCCCATGAAAATCAAACTGGGGTAGACATGACAGGAATAGGGAAGGATAGTTACTCCCATGTGCATAACAGTTTATATTGCCTTACACCATACCACACCACACTGCATATCACACCACACCACACCACACCACACCACACCATACCACACCATACCACATCATATCACACCACACCACATCACATCACACACGCACAGCACCGCACTTACCATATCACACCACACTGAGGTTGGTAGTGAATGGTTTGAGCAATGTACCTAATGTTAAATATTTTTATTGCAGGTCTTACAAGCAGATTATGCTATGGATTCTCATGCTAAAGATTTGGAAAACTATGTGAATGTGGCCAGGAACCGTCGCCGAAGGGCCAAAGCTTTACTGGACTTCGAACGACATGATGATGATGAGCTTGGTTTTAGGCGGAGTGATATTATTACGGTATGTAAAGGTGGAGAAAGATGTTTCTTTATGGCTTTGGCATGCCGAATTTTCACTCCATAAAGATATCTGAAAAAAGCGTTATGTCTTATATCTTATATAAATATGAAAGTTGAAAAAAGCATGTAGCTCTTAAAAAAATACTTACTGTTTTTTAACTGAAACATTAAAGGAGAATCTTTAGCTCGATATTTTGTGATGTAATAGATTTAAACAAAAATATGCAATGATATTCTGAAGAAATAATGATTACTTCTAATGTAATTAGTATAAACTTGATGGGTCATATGGTATGGCATCCTTATGTTTTGTTTTTGGCGCATATCTTTCTTATTAATTCATATAGATTTATCAAACCTTGTATGTAAGTACAACTTGGGATGTCGATGTGTCTCATACTTTTAACACATTACTGCACATTAAAGGAAATCCTTGTCTGGACCGTCTCTTCCTTCATATTGGATCATCAAACCTGGTATGCAAGAATTCCTTGGGATTGCTGTGTATCATGTACCATAACTAGATCACCAGGACCTACTTTTCATGCATAACTGCACATTGAAGGAAATCCATATCCGGGTCCAGCCAGTGCACCACGACTGGCATATCAAAGGCTGTGGTATGTACTACCCTGTCTGTGGGATGGTGCATATAAAAAGATCCCTTGCTGCTAATCGAAAAGAGTAGCCCATGAAGTGGCGACAGCAGGTTTCCTCTCTCAACATTTCCTTCCTTATCCGGGTCATATCTTTCATATCAATTCATATAACACATTCAATAATTTGTGTGCTTCTCCACCAAACTATGTACTCTTATTGATTTCTGTAAAACTTTCCTCTCTTTTTTTTTTCTTCCAGATAATATCTCAGAAGGATGAGCACTGCTGGATCGGGGAGCTCAATGGTCTACGCGGCTGGTTTCCTGCCAAGTTTGTTGAGATTCTCGACGAGCGAAGTAAACACTATTCCTCTGCTGGAGACGACACTGTAACAGAGGCTGTCACCGATCTCGTCAGAGGAACGTAGGTTATTTGTTATTGTACTTTGTCTCCTTATTGTCATAGAGACAGTCACAGAAAGCTGATGACCTGTCATAGAGATGCACACAACTTGTTGTTAGAAGAGCCTGAGGTGCTTGCATCTAGTTAGCCACCTCATTGGACCCATTCTCTGATGCGTGTAATTTTCCCTGTCCCAGCACAACTGGTAATCTGGTATGTGCCATCCTGTTAAGGTTCATAGAAAAGATCCTGAATGGAAATGCTTGCTCTTATATGATAAAAAATCCAATGTTCTTAGTGATGTTAATAAATCAATGTTCTTTAGTGGTGTCTTTAAACAAATTTAAACAAACTTTTAACTTTAACCAATTTGTTGTCAGAGATTTTTCCATCGGGGTAAACTGGGTACTAGTTATTATCACTAAAGCTCTTGATTAATGAAATTTATTACATGGGACATAAATTTAATAAAAACTGGGAACTCATTTATTTTCCTGTATTGATTACAACAAATCGGTATTTTCCTAGTCTTTTTTTTGTTTGTTTGTTTTAAATTAATCAATTAACTTTTTATATTAAAGATTATGTCCAGCACTGAAAGCAATTTTTGAACATGGTCTGAAGAAGTCTTCTATAGTAGGTGGACACTGTCATCCATGGCTTTTCATTGAAGAGGTGAGCTATTCTTTAATCTGTATGCTCGACATTTTTTGCAGTGGTTTTGTTTGCTTTTTTCCCCTCTGAATTGTCTGAAGTTGTTTTAAAATTGTTATAAAAGACTAATTTTCTAATAGCAAGATCGTTGTGGGTTGTTTTTGGGTTTTTTTTAGGCTTTGTAATCAGATTTGAAATAGAAAAGAATGTTATTTGATTTGCTGTTCTTGAAAAAGTTCTACTCATACTCTGTAGGCTGTAATAAAAAAATCACCACCTGTCCCAGGGATTTTCCCCAGTTTTTTATTGGCTAAAATAATATATTTTTGTTCAATGTGCGGTATTTTATAATGTCCTGAAAAACAATTTACCACTTGCTCCCACTTTGGAAAACATTTGCTTAAAAATCCAGTATTTAATTTATGATAGCCTTAGTAACATATGTTTCTTCCAATTTTAGTCTGCAACAAGAGAAGTGGAAAAAGACTTTCAAAGTGTGTACTCCCGGTTGGTTTTGTGCAAGACGTACAGGTAAGATGAGCTTGATATACTATTGTGAATAAAAACTGTTTCATGGAAGATTTAAATCTCATAGGGGTTTATAACACATCTTTGCAGATATTCAGCATAGTTACACAAGCCAAAAACAGACCTGTGTTGGTTTAAATTTCTAAATTTGTATTCTTATTTTTAAACAAAATGACACACACATGTTATGTAAGATGTACATGTAACATCTGTGTTGTTTTTATTATGCTACAAAAATCTTAACTTAAATGATTTTAAATTTGTGTCTTGGGCATCAGGGCAAATTTCTATGGTAAAAGCCGGTGTACCTTGACCCAAATTTTACACTGTCTTTTCCATATTACCCGTTGTCAATTACCACAGCATGCTGATATTGCATTACAATGATTAAATGTCAGATTGCAATGTATTCAGGTATACTTAACTTGTAGTATTCTTACAGAAACTTACATGTAATATTTTCTCACTATTTAGTACTTTTAATATTATTTCAGGCTTGATGAAGATGGGAAAGTACTTACTCCAGAGGAAGTTTTATACAGGGTAAGCTTATACAGAAATGTCATAGATATAAATAATTGTTTACCAGTCTCTCTGCCTCCATTTTCACAAACTAAAGATAAGTGATTTATGCTTTGACTTTGGAATTGTATGGTGATACTGAATTGAAATTGACTGTCAATTTGTAATGTCATTATTTATTATGCTTGTTTTAATTTCAGGCTGTGCAGGCAGTGAATATCTCGCATGACTCATGTCACACTCAGATGGACGTCAAGTTCAGATCTCTTGTTTGCTGTGGCCTGAAGTAAGTATAGTAATACAGGCAGTGAACATCTCACACGACTTGTGGTATTGTTAAACAAAACACACTTTTGACTTTAGGATATTCTCTTTTTGCAATGATCTAAAGTTTTATGACATCATAAAGTCACCACTGTTCACTGTTCATTTACAGAAGACCCCATCCTTTTTAGTTTTTCAAAGGTTGCAAATATACAAAAGAAGAAACGCAAAACCACATTGTCGTAACATTTGGAGAATTGATTTAATTATTGAATGGTGAGTCCGATAATTACCAAATGTTGCAGGATTGTTCACAATTCACTCTAGTCCATTGTGAGTAAGTGATAGGACACACCACCAAGGTCACGGTCATCTGGAGTCAATACCGGGTGTGGCCTCCGCGTGTGTTGACAACTGCCTGGCACCGCCTGCCCATTGAAGCAACCAGAGTACGGATAACGTGCCGGGGGATGGTGGCCCACTCGGCCTGCAAGGCTGCTGCCAGCTCGGGCAGGGTCTGGGGCTGTGGTTGTCGCTGTCGGAGGCGTCGGTCCAACTCGTCCCATAGATGCTCAATTGGGTTCAAATCCGGTGATATCGATGGCCAAGGAAGGACATTAATGTTGTTGTTCTGTAGGAAAGCCGTTGTGAGACGTGCTGTGTGAGGCCTGGCGTTGTCATGTTGGAACACTGCGTTGGCGTTGGCCATAACTGGAACGATGTGTGGCCGGAGGATCTGGTCAATGTAGCCCTGTGCATTCAGGTTGCCCTGCACGTGGACCAGGTCAGTTCTGCCAGTGTGTGAGATGGCTGCCCACACCATGACACTACCCCCGCCGAATCTGTCCACTTCCTGCACGCAGTTTGCCGCATAACGTTCACCACGACGCCTATACACGCGACATCTTCCATCATGACGTCAGAGCAGAAATCGGGACTCGTCACTGAACCACACCTGTCTCCATCGCAGTTGAGGCCATTGTCGATGAATCTGGCACCACTGCAGTCGGAGTCGACGGTGTTGTGGTGTTAAGATGACACCTCGAACTGGACGTCTGGCACGAATTCCTACCTCACGTAGGCGGTTCCGTACGGTCTGGTCGGATATCCTGCGCAAACCTGGTATTGCTGCGCCTGTGGAGGTGGCAGTAGTCAATCGTTCCCGAAGGTGGCGTACCCGGATGTAGCGGTCCTGCCCGGGGCTAGTGACCCGTGGTCGACCGGATCTAGGGAGGTCACGTGTTGATCAATGTTGCTGGTAACGGTCCCACAGTCTGGAGATGGTGCTTGGGGACACATGGAATGCCCTGGCAACGGCCGTTCTGGATTCGCCTGCGTCTAGTCGGCCGACGGCATTGTTTCTCTGCGGTTCACTGAGATGTGGCATGTCCTGGATTGTCAACTGTCGGCCAGATACAGAGGCCAGGCAAGCGAACACCCTGCACTTTTATACTGTCGGTGTTCATGTTGCACGTGCAGACAACACACGTGCAGTGGTGACATGGTTTGCAAGTGGCTGCGTTTTTGCGAATATTCACATTTTGGAACTTTATTGTACAGTAGCTGCGTTTTATCGAATGTAACCGTGGGAATGTGTTTGGGACATGCAATGACCTTATATTCACAAAGCATGAACCGGTAGGAAACATAAAATCGGAGTTATAACCCATTTGTACCCTTTTGCGTTTCTTTTTTTGAAGAGTATATGTTTTGATTTAAGCTAGTTTTATGCAAAAAATTACACTGTTGTTTTGTGTATATCTGCGAAATACTAACATGTTAATATGGTATTAGATTATGCAAATATTTTTAAAAAGTGAGTAAGCTTTTGTTATTGTTGTTGTTTCTTTTTTTATATTAGATATTTGAGAAGATTAATTTGTTGAAATGCAAGATACATTTTCATCAGGTCATAATGTTGATAAATTATATATTTCCAAATTGGGTTTGTATGTTATGAAATCTTGATTAACTGTCAACAGTTTAATGGCAACCAGCCATTTGTACATCTAGAAAATATAATATTGACTCATTGTAATCCAAGATGCTATGGAATGTTGAAAACCATACGTCATGGCAAACGTTTTGTGGGAGTACTCTATACATTGATAAAATTGTCCAGTGGTCTTCTTACAGTACATTTTATTAATTTCCACTGATTTTTAACAAATGATGTCTGCATCCATAGACTAACTATTATTTATGGTTATGGAGTCTTTTTGCACAGATAAACTTCAGTTACTGTAACAGCATACACCACTAACGTGTAAAAATTCTTGTCAATTCTTAGATATTCATGAAAGAAAAAAAGTATGATTTTTTTTTTCAATTTCTTTGTGTTTTCAGTGAACAAGTGCTGCACCTGTGGTTGGAGACACTGTGTTCATCAGTAGACATTGTGCAGAAATGGTATTACCCATGGTCCTTTATTAGCAGTCCAGGATGGGTACAGATCAAATGTGAATTGAGGTAAGATATATTTACTAATTGTGATGTGCAATTTCTTGTTACATACCTTGCCCTGAACAAAACTGAGTGATTAATGACTTCCCTAACTTAGGTTATTGGAAAACTTTAAAGACATTACCGTATTGTTACCATATAGATTCACATGCTAAAGGGAACTACAAATTACTGTCCTTGAAATAGGCTGAGAGGAGTGATGGGGAGTAAGATTGATAGCTCTCCAAGGTCTGAATTGTTAAAGACAGTTTTAACAAAGCTAATGTAATGGTCACAAAAAGTTACAGCTCTTGTGCTTTACAGCACAAGCGGAGATAATTGTTTATATTTATGTAAACCATTGCCTCGTTGCATTTTATTTGATATACAGAATTTTGGAAAGGTCAGATCACAGACTTTGATATAATTGTCAAATATTTACTGAAGCAATATTGTTGTTTATATTGTTTAAATTTTGTTTATGTATTTAATATCCTATTTTATTTTATTTTCTGTTATGTTTTGTTATATTTAATGTGTTTAGAATTAGAAGTACATTGTTATTATTATGCAGTCAAACTTGTGTTGAACTGTCTTCTTAGTAATTGTCAAAAGCTTTTGCATTAAGGTAGCACTATACCAAATAAAATCTGGTCAGGTCAATGTTTAAAGTGTGACCTAACATTTAATAATACAGTTAATACTACCATTCCTGCTATAGGTGATAGATAGGACAGTGTTTGTTGTAAAAAAAAAATACATATTGCAATTTTATTTGATCCAGTATCACTGTCAAGTACTCTTGTCCTTGAATACATGAGAACTTCCATATATATATATACTCTTCAAAAGAAGAAACGCAAAACCACATTGTCGTAACATTTGGAGAATTGATTTAATTATTGAATGGTGAGTCCGATAATTACCAAATGTTGCAGGATTGTTCACAATTCACTCTAGTCCATTGTGAGTAAGTGATAGGACACACCACCAAGGTCAAGGTCATCTGGAGTCAATACCGGGTGTGGCCTCCGCGTGTGTTGACAACTGCCTGGCACCGCCTGCCCATCGAAGCAACCAGAGTACGGATGACGTCCCGGGGGATGGTGGCCCACTCGGCCTGCAAGGCTGCTGCCAGCTCGGGCAGGGTCTGGGGCTGTGGTTGTCGCTGTCGGAGGCGTCGGTCCAACTCGTCCCATAGATGCTCAATTGGGTTCAAATCCGGTGATATCGATGGCCAAGGAAGGACATTAATGTTGTTGTTCTGTAGGAAAGCCGTTGTGAGACGTGCTGTGTGAGGCCTGGCGTTGTCATGTTGGAACACTGCGTTGGCGTTGGCCATAACTGGAACGATGTGTGGCCGGAGGATCTGGTCAATGTAGCCCTGTGCATTCAGGTTGCCCTGCACGTGGACCAGGTCAGTTCTGCCAGTGTGTGAGATGGCTGCCCACACCATGACACTACCCCTGCCGAATCTGTCCACTTCCTGCACGCAGTATGCCGCATAACGTTCACCACGACGCCTATACACGCGACATCTTCCATCATGACGTCGGAGCAGAAATCGGGACTCGTCGCTGAACCACACCTGTCTCCATCGCAGTTGAGGCCATTGTCGATGAATCTGGCACCACTGCAGTCGGAGTCGACGGTGTTGTGGTGTTAAGATGACACCTCGAACTGGACGTCTGGCACGAATTCCTACCTCACGTAGGCGGTTCCGTACGGTCTGGTCGGATATCCTGCGCAAACCTGGTATTGCTGCGGCTGTGGAGGTGGCAGTAGTCAATCGTTCCCGAAGGTGGCGTACCCGGATGTAGCGGTCCTGCCCGGGGGTAGTGACCCGTGGTCGACCGGATCTAGGGAGGTCACGTGTTGATCCATGTTGCTGGTAACGGTCCCACAGTCTGGAGATGGTGCTTGGGGACACATGGAATGCCCTGGCAACGGCCGTTCTGGATTCGCCTGCGGTTCACTGAGACGTGGCATGTCCTGGATTGTCAACTGTCGGCCAGATACAGAGGCCAGACAAGCGAACACCCTGCACGTTTATACTGTCGGTGTTAATGTTGCATGTGCAGACAACGCACGTGCAGTGGTGACATGGTTTGCACGTGGCTGCGTTTTTGCGAATATTCACATTTTGGAACTTTATTGTACAGTAGCTGCGTTTTATCGAATGTAACCATGGGAATGTGTTTGGGACATGCAATGACCTTATATTCACAAAGCATGAACCGGTAGGAAACATAAAATCGGAGTTATAACCCATTTGTACCCTTTTGCGTTTCTTTTTTTGAAGAGTATATATATATATATATAGAGAGAGAGAGAGTGAGTGAGTGAGTGAGTGAGTGAGTGAGTGAGTGAGTGAGTGAGTGAGTGAGTGAGTGAGTGAGTGAGTTGGGGGTGGGGTGAGAGGGGGTGGGTGAAATTATAGCTAAGTACTGCTATTCTGTGTGAAACTAGGGAAGGGGTGCTGTAAAAATATTGTGTTACATCAAATATGAGCCATAAAAGGGTCCACTTTCTTCAGTCAATATTTTTGGGGAGGTGATGTAGTCAAGTTTATTGTGGTTGATATATTGCATGTAATATTTTTAGCCTATAAAACAGGTGACTGTGCAATACATATGATTTTGTACCACTCTGTATGTTATATGGTTTTGGAGAAGAGTAAGCCTAGGTATCCTCTTTTTAAGACAGATGTCCACTTACTAAAAGGGGTTCATTGAGCAAGTTTGACTGTATTTGCATGCCATGCTGCTTCAGTAATTTATTATTTATTTCTTTAAATTTTTGTGTCTAGATGCAAGATAATAGACAACCTCACTTGAACGCGCACATCTATAATTTGTATGTCCATCTGTATACCTTCTTCTATAGGTACTAAGTTTATGTTACCCTCCCACTTGATGTTCTTCTGATGAGCTGTTAAAGAACTCACTTTGGGTGGGAGCTGGTATTGGAGTGTGAACTCGATACCTACCAGACTAAAGTCACATGGATTAACCTACTCCACTGAAGCTGGTACCCATATTAATATGGAATAACAGGCAGCAGTGGATTTTGACTCTTGACATCGTTAATAAAGTGTTATAAATTAAACTTCTCACCAGCCATTGATTAACCAACATGCTGAGATGTCGTCAAGCAGGGCTTCTAGAATTATTTTACATTTTCCCAAAAATCCATGTATTCTAAAAAAAAATTAAAAGTGATTTTGGACATTTGGAGCATCAGTTTAATACATAAAAATAGTAAAATAGTAAAAACATTACACAAATATTATTCACAGACAATCAGTTACCTAAGTAAAAAGTCAACTGAACTGACGTCTGGTTACCTAAGAAATTGAAATATTGACCCTTGAAATAGGATATCAACAGATTTCAATTTGCCTTTCCAAAATTACAAATTATCATTTAATGGTGATGGTAATGTTGTCACGATAGTAAACTTTTAAAAATGCAATTTAATATAAAATGTATTTTTGTTTCTATGTCCCAGAGTTGTTATTTATATCCCAGAGTTGTTATTTTTCCAGAATTTTAGCTCAGTTTGCTTTCAACCTGTCTCAGGATTGGGAGTTGCCACGGAAGCATAAATCACAAGACTTGCTTCGTGAAGGTGTTCGAGACATGCTCATTAAACACCACTTGTTCAGCTGGGACTTGTGATGTTGCTCACCCTGTCATCGTTGTGTGTTTATTACAGTGTCACAATCACATGAACGTGTCCACTTTTCACTTTTGTTTGCATGAGTATGATGCAGTTTTACTTTTATTCTGGTAGCATTATTTGTGTATTTTTGTTTATTTGTTTTATTTATTAATTGTGCATTTTGCGTGTTAAAATGTGCAAGCAGAATTGAAAAGTGTTGTTATCCTTGCAATATTGTGTTAAAAAGAAATATATATAAAAGGTTTTTTTCTTCTTCGACAGACCTACATGTATTTTTTATAAAATTAAAATAAGAACCCCCCCCCCCCCCCCCTGAAAAAACCAGAAGTTACCTATTTACTGCTTGTTTACATCTGTCTATTTTTGAATCATGTTTTATAAAACCTCTTAAAAATCCAATATTATGGAACAAGAAAGAAAGAAAACTGCAAATTTTAACATATTTATTAACTATTCAGTTAGTATTTGTTTTTTTTAGTTTGGATTCATACCAAGAGGCTTCATATACTAAAAGTAAAAACAGTTTAAGCTATTTCTTAAAATGAGTTGAATGCCAAACTATTATTTGTAATATAATATTTGGTTAAATATCTTGAACATGTCATGTGAAAAAAGAAGAATGAACTCATGTTTTATATAATATGCAAGGATACTTTTCAATTGAAGCTAACAGTTCATATTTAACTACGCATATTGTGTATTTTGTTTTCGTGTGCATTCCATGAATATACTTTGTTTATTCCTGTGATGATTGTTTAAAGATGCAGACCCTAGTTTCAACTCGTAAAAATGGACACTAAGTTTAGTTAATCTACAAATCTGTAACACATTTGGATAACATTACAGCAGAGTGAAAGAAGAGTCTGTGACGTTAAGACTGGGAAATATCCTTAAAAAATATTAAAACCCGTATCAATAACCGCTACTTCTCAGACGCACATGCTTTTTTATAAAAATGTGAAAAATGCATTTTGTGGTATTAGAAACAACAGGATGACCAGAAACACTTCAGTTAGAACTACGGAAATGGATAATCTAAACAATAAAATATAAGTAATGTTTGATTTCAGTGATCATAAACGGATCTCATAATAGTGAAAAATATGCTGTAGTGTTTAAAAACTAGGGTGTGTCCCTTTAAATGAATAGTGCAATCCACATTGATTTGATATTACCACATGATTGTAAACATTGCTTGTATTAATCATGAGAACCTGTCAACTTGCCACCTACATGTACTTTATGTACTTTACAAAGTATTGTTATTATAAACACTGATTTGTATTGTTATTTCTGTCTTTTTTTTCATTTTCTTTCCACTTAAAACGAGAACATTGTCTTTATTTTATTGACCCTGTTTACTTATTTATGGTATAAGAAACAGCCATTTGTTTTGTTATCTTCAAATCTTATTTTATATTTTTATTTAACATTTATTCAGCCATTTTGGTTGTTTCTGAAAGTATTGCTGTTTTCTTTAATCAGTTGCATTTTTATTATTTACACTTTTTGATTGTTTATATTTAATATGTTTTCATAATATTTCAGCATCATACCTTTTTGTTTGAGTCACTAGCATTATTACTGTTATTTAAAATCATGTTTCAATGTGTGGGAATGGGATAGTAACAACAAAGAACATATTTTCTCTGTGTTCTGCTCTTATTGTGTTTGGCCTGATGTCCTACACACAGTAACTAATAAACTATTACATATATCTATACAGGTGTCGACAATCTAGTACATGTACTAGTCACTATTTCTCCACCCAGGTAATTTACATAGTAATGTCTACCATATTGTACAGTGATAAACACATGGTGGTTATAGCAGGAAACAGTCAAGTAACAGCAGACTTCAGCGAGTATGATAACCACCCCCAAAAAAAACCCCACCAACCCCAAACACCACCACCACCACCACCACCACCCCCACCCCCCGAAACATGGTGTATTGGAAGTTGGAAAATTTTATTGTGAAAAGTGCCTGACGGATGTCACAGTAGCTGAAATAAGCTGGCAGATGACATCTTTTAACAAGCCTGACTTGTTTAAACAGCAGCCTGCAACATCA
The DNA here is from genome assembly GCF_016097555.1 of Gigantopelta aegis. Classification (NCBI taxonomy): domain Eukaryota; kingdom Metazoa; phylum Mollusca; class Gastropoda; order Neomphalida; family Peltospiridae; genus Gigantopelta; species Gigantopelta aegis. The sequence continues at coordinate 35,451,377 of NC_054706.1, forward strand.
GATAATAATACATATGCCTTTTTACCTTGAACACATTGGTATTGTGCATCGAGTTAAAGGTGCTATTCCAGAGATGCATAATGGTGGCTTCCTCCCAAAATTATTTATTTAACCTTTGATTTGAGATGTAAGCAGTATACCTTCAGCTATATACTCTTACAAAATTACAACTAAATAAGTTAAATTTCTAGTAGAAAACAACATTGTTGGACAATTGGATGACCAATGGAATGGTTTCTGTTCAGTTGAGTGGAACACTGTAATGATGCCCCAAATATTCTGTCTTTGTGTAACTCATCTGTCTTTGACGATCCTACCCAATCAACTTGTCAGATTTTGTGGAATCACAGATTTCATAACATTTGTTTAGATGTAATAAGATAGGAATTTAATTGTACTGAGAGTCACTCTGTTTATACAAATTAGCAAATTACTATATTGATATTCCTAAGTTATTAATGCTACAATTATGTGTGGGATTGATTAATGTTTAGTTATTTGTTACAAAAAATTTAACGAAAAAGAGAAAGAAGTGAAATACGGCTCTTGTACGGAAACTATGATATAGCACCTTTAAGGCTGGCATGTCATTACACTTCTATTCTATTCTATTCTTTAAGTCTGGTAGGTGCCAGGTACAAATCCTAGCACAGTAATGACAGCACAGCTTAGTAGAGAGGTGCAAGTCCACTACACCAACTTCAGTATCACTGCTGTTAAAAGAGTCTGGACAGACAGTTCAGATAGCAGAGGTCTTTGTGCCCAGGGCAATATGCTTGAACCTTAATTAGATACAAATACTAAAATATATTGGAATGAAATGTTATTCTGTGTGTGGATTTTGTATCACCTGTTGTGAAATCCAGAATCTGTTTTGTTGATATCCAATTATTTTCGATGTTGTAATTCTTTAGTTTTTATTATATTATTTTTCAGTGCAATCTTGATTTGATTTTTATTTTCCTTTCTTTTTTTAAAATTAAAATTGAAATAATTAATGATATTTTTCTATTGAAATATATTTTTCCAGTTCTAAAAGTGATTTGTTTTTTCAGACTTCTGGCACAATTCTCCTTTAACCTATCAAAAGACTGGGAACTACCTAAGCAGAACGACAGCTACAAACCGTTCCGAGAAGGGGTCAAGGATATGCTAGTCAAACACCATCTTTTCAGTTGGGATCTCTGAGCTTTAATTGCCTGATCAAATTAAAATACATGATCAAATTAAAATACAAACAGGGAAAATGCATACAATTTCAGCAACAGTTTTAATGTTAAATTGTCAAATCTGGAAAGGTTATTCCATTTCTTCAATTCAACATTTCAACTTTAAAAATAATATTCAGCTTTTATAATAAAACTTTTAACTATCATAGTATAAATTTTATTCAGTGTATAATTTACACATATTAAGTACTTTTGATTGACTGAAATTTAGGTTTCACTGTCAAAGGTTGTTATATCTATAAAAAAAACCCCACCCAAAACCCCCAATGAGGTGTGAGGTTGTGTGTATATTTATTTCTTTAACCAGACCACTAAATCACACTGATTAATTTACCATCGACTATTGGATGTCCGACATCTTCAGAGAAAACTTGCATTTTTACATTAGCAGCAAGGGATCCTTTATATGCTCTTTTCAGCAGATTGGACAGTACAAACCATGGTCTTTATTCCTTTTGATATACTAAAGAAAATCAGCAAATGGAGCTAATTTTTTTTAAAGTTGAATGCCTAACTAGGACGAGACGTAGCCCAGTGGTAAAGTGCTCACTTGATGCGCAGTTGGTTTGGGATTGATCCCTGTAAGTGGGCACATTGGGCTATTTCTCACTCCAGCCAGTGTACCACAACTGGTACATCAAAGGCTGTGGTATGCACTATCCTGTCTATGGGATGGTGTATATAAAAGATTCCTTGTTGCTAATCAAAAAGAGTAGTCCATGAAGTGGCGACGGTGGGTTTCCTCCCTCAATATGTGTGGTTCTTAACCGTGTGTCCAATGCCATAAAACCGTAAATAAAATATGTTGAGTGCGTCGTTAAATAAACTATTTCCTTCCTTTCCTGTCTAACTAACCATTGCCCAGTGGTAAAAGCACTTGCCTGATGCATAGTCAGTCTAGGATCGACCCCTGCCCATTGAGTTACTTCTTGTTCCAGCCATTGCACCACAATTGGTATATCAAAGGATGTGGTATGTGCTATCCTATTTGTAGATATATAAAAGATACCTTGCTACTAATGGAAAAATGTAGCGGGTTTCCTCTCTAAGACTTATGTCAATATTACCAAATGTTTGATATCCAATGTGCGCTAGTGATGTTAAACAAAACACACTGTTTTTAACTAACCATTAACCCAGAGAGAGATCCCAGATGCCAAAATATGTGCCTAGGACAGCATGCTTGAACCTTAATTGGATATAACACAAAAGTAAAACAAATAAATCATCTGAAATTTAGACTTAACTTAAAGAAAAGTCTAGACTTTAAAAGCTCAGTATGTAGTGAACTACCCGGTCTGTTTTATGCTGACTCGCAACATTTAGAGTGAACAACAGATCGATATGCAGAGATAGAGTATAGAAATATATGGGGTGAAGAAACGGAGTATTAGTGAATATTCTTAATTGTGTGTTTGTTTCAAGTTAAAACAAAGTTGGGACTGCTGCACTATTTGGTGGTACACTGGTATCAGTAAAGTATTTTTGTTATTACAGATCAGTGATATGGTACTTTATTTATTTATAAACTGGGGTGTTATTTTGTTCTGAAGGAGAAATGTTTTTATTATACATTTGTGATAAATTCTGACTTTTACTATCCACTTTCCTTGTTCATGCAAGTTGTGTGTTTATTTTAGCACAAAGTATTTGAACTGGGTTTTTTTGTGTGGGTACATGTATTTATATAGTCTACATGAGTTTTGTCAGGTTCAAAACAAGCATAACATTAAAACGAAAATGTGCAATAATAAAATATACCATTTTGTTGTTATGTTAGTAATATTATGTGTACATTTACCGAGATATGTACATGACAAGTGTTGTGATATATGAACGTACTACTCCTGCTAAGATGTACGTACAATTGTCGTGATGTGTGTTATTAAATTACTTTACATGTACACATACAAGACGCATGTGTACGTAAAAAGTGTTGTGATCTACGAAATGTGTTAAGTGAATAATGCTCGCTGAATATTTTAAAAAGACTTATTACTATACTTGTTAATTACAGATTTATGCAGTTTTACAGAATACTATATTAGCTTCAGTGTTACACAGCAAAGATGTATTACTATGATAATGACATACTTTTATGGTGCATCACAGATCATTATGTGAGGAATTCTACCAATGCAAGCTGTATAATTTGAAAAACAAGTCTAGATATGTTCTGGAAGCAGTTGAGAAAGTGTATTGGACTAAAACAAACAAATTCTGCTGTAAAAACATACATGAGAGTAAGACCCAACAGACACCGATTGTCGGTCTGGGTCTAGCGAGTGTGGTAGCAGATCATAAAGGTGATGAAACAGATGTGTCTGTGCTGGCACTACAGATCTGGCAACAGACGACATAGAAAATGCATCGTGTTTTCACTCTGCCAGACTAGCAACTGCACAATGTTTAAGCCTTACTTTTTTTTCTTTATAATTAACAGGAAAAATATACCATAATATATTGATCAATGTGGAATTCGCATAATTATAGTTTATGTATTCACAAATATGAACTTTTGTCAGTATATATTGATAACACCTAACTGTTACAAACCCAGATGCCTACAGACGCAGACCATGCATTGTGTATTTGCCACACTCGCCAGACACGGATCCAGATTCGGTGTGTTTTGGGCAGTATAATGATTGGTAAAAGTTGGTTAAAAGTATTCATGGGGGCATTTCTTAAAAAGTGGTTATTATGACCTTTACTTTGATGTATTATGTTGATTCATTTGCAGTGCATTGCTGTTAGCATTCATGGCCTTGCTGAACAATTTATTATCGTATATTTATCATAATTTTCAAACATCGAAGTGTATCATTAGTGTTAATATATTGCAAAAAAAAAAAAAATACATTGCTAGAGCTAGATTTTATGTTTGATTACCCCTGTAAGTTTATTTAAATCTTTTAAATATTTGGTACTATCCATGAATTTGGTTGGTTTACGTTGTTTTCTTTTCTTCATATTTCACAATATGAAACTAGCAAATATATTTAAAGGCCATTTAAAATGTAATCCTTTTTTTTCCCATTTTCAATTAGGTAGGACATTCCTGGATTCAGGTAATGTGTAGGATGTCTTGGATCAAGAGTTCCTGGGTCTGGAGTAAAGTAATTGAAAACAATGAGATCTCCGATTTATCGATCATGATAATTCAGTAAACTGGTGTAAATAATATGGTGAGGAGTTGTATTTATCGACTTGCTTGTCTATTAGACATAATGTATTAAGTTGTTGGGTATATTGATGCAACAATGTATGGTTATTTATCTTTTAATGTATAATCATGATATTGCTGTATTTGTAACATTTAATGTATGTATCTATTAAGTCAACCCAGGAAAAACAGGTTAAGATAATAGAAGTTGGGTAGGTTATCTCAAGTATTTGGCTTTTTAAAAAATTCTTTCAAGTGCCAGTATATCATTTTAGTGGAAACTTAATGTGGGATCATTAACAAAGTGTTTGTTAACAAATAGTCTCATCACTGTTATCACAAATGAATGTAGTATCGGTGCCAGTTAGGACATACTATATTGTTTACATTCCATCAGATACATTTATTGTTAGCACAATTCAGTACAGGGGAAGTCATATGTATTATTTCTTTTAACATTATCCAGTTACATTCCATATTTTAGTTTCTTTTTTTTCCCTTGCCAATATTATTTTACAACCCAAACTACTGTGGCAACTTTCTAATGTATAATTACTTTCAGAAATAAATACCTATAGAATGAATTCTGTTGCAGAATAGCAGATTTAAAATTGGCACCCATTCCAAGTCAAGATATAACATAACTTTACATTCACATCATGTGCTTGGATAACTGGACTCGTTATTAGTCTTTCATATTTATTTATCTCATAATACACATCATGGTTGTTGATCATACTTACCTATGGCTTATTAATTCTTTTGGGGCTAGTTTTATTGGCCTCCAAATATCGTTGAAATGTCTTGCTGTACTAATTCCATGATGTTCTGTGAACTATTTGACAAACAGCATTTAGAATAGCAATGTTGAAATAAACAGCTAAACACAACTAGATTGTTGTCGTTTTTTAACTTATATTTCCAGAAAACAACCTACACTAATGAAATATATAATTGCACCAACCAATATCGGGTCAACTAAATATTGACTTTTAACAAAGCAGTTAAGTAAAAAAAAACCTACAAAGATCGTAATAAAATTTATTACCTTCAAAATATACATAATGTACAAGGACAATGTATAAAAGCATAAACCAATACAGAAAACAACATCGCAGTGATGAATCAACAGATTGTTTCCATCTGTTTCAACCTTAAACAACCAACCAAACTGAAAATTAAAGCTCCTCAAAAACATTTCAGTGGAGACTGGTTTTTCACAAAATTGAATGATGAGACTTAAACTGTACATAAACTTTGAGACGCATTTCTCAATACATGGGGCCCACATCACTGTTTACCAAACTCTACGTTGTTCATTTTTAAAAAATTTAACCATATTTTAATAAGTCAATGTTGGTGTTTTCTGCATTTATCTTAGGTACCATAGGGAAAAAGGGGCAAATAGTTTGATAGTCTTTTTAAAATGTTCAAATAGCTTTCATTATTTCACTTCTATTTTAATTATAATTACCTTTTATACTATGCATGAATTAATACAAATTTTAAAAATTTAAATTACTGGTAATCAAGTTGCTGATTTTTCAAAACGTTTAGATATATAAAAATATGACATTTTTCTAATGTTACTTAACATTTACTGAACACTCCAAATAAAAAATAAAAAAAGCTCCCACAAACTTTTATTATGCCCATCAACCTACCAGGCAATTGAAGTTTTGCTTTAACAATGATGAATCAGCAGTGTTCCCGATTACTAAAACTCTGCATACACAAACTCCATAAATTTGTGGTTGTATACATATGCCCCCCCCCGATTTATTACATCTAAAATGACATTCTGAGCAGACAATACAGTTATTCTATATATGCACGAGAACACGGACAGTTGAAACTAATGGACAATTAGAAGAAAGCTCTTTGGTTTACTTTGTATTTACTTTTAACAACAACTAAGGCTGCCTGTTCTTTTGTGCGGTTTTACCCTCACAACTAGCTGTGGAAAGGCAGTCTAAAACACGAATATGCAAATACAAGAAATAAGAAATGTTTGTTTACAGGTACTAATACAAAGCAAAAGGCTATTAAAACAAAGCTTCTAATTTAACATCTTGATATCTCCTATATTGGCCAACTGTTGCTTTTTTTCAAATGAGGATTCTATCCATATCACACACTGTAAAGGACTGAACCACTCTTGCAAATAGTGATTCTGCAATAACCTGAAGTACTTTTAATAAAAACATTAGTTTGCCTGTAAATGGAAACCGGATGACAGAATTGGTGAAAGAATGGATACTTGCCAATGTGTGATCTCATTACTACAACTACAGGAAACATATGCTCTCAAACATACCATAGCAAATGAATGGGTGTTCAAGATTAATAGACTCCATTAATATGTGGTCGTGTGGGATAGAAAAAGTACACCCAAGCTGGTGGAAATTTCAACCCAGGACTAGGCTTGCAGAGTCCCAGGGTTGAAATTTCCACCAATGAGGGTGTACTTTTTCTATCCCGCATGACTGCACATGATGGAGTTTTTTTTCCATCTATTCGATAAATAAACCATTATTTTACACGAACAAAGATGGCTGAAAAAGTAACTTCTTTAATTGATGATTTTATTATAAACTACACTATCATATTTGCCACGTCTATTTAAATATTTAACACTACAAATTAACAAGATAACTTTTATAATGAAGGATACCATAGGTGGCTGTATGAGATCTACATGTAACAAGATGTTTCATAATATATCTTGGCAAGTGGAACAGAGTTGCATTTATATACGAGTTGTAAGAAAAACAGTACCTGTAGTACTTTACTTCTTATGTATCTTCAAAAGTAAGATTTATGGTAAATTTGTGCTGGCACATCACAATCAATTTCAGTTGTTCCATTCATTTAATTGGTCAGTGTGGCATGTAACTGTGGAACAGCCAATCCGATCCCTTTAAATCGATTTCCCACACATGATATATTGTTCTTTCCAATAGGTGTGGTAAGAAATTCAGTTGCATTTGGTTCAAAATTTACTTATAATTTTTGAACCATATTATTCCAATGAATATCCACACATTGGTGACATTTACAATGCATTATTAAGACCTTGCTTTCGACAAAAATGTCAAATTACCGAAGTGAACACATGCAGCAAACCACTTCTCACAATTACAAAATATGGTGTACCATGATGAATGAATAAACCAGTCAACTGCTTTGTAAGACTAAGAAGCAACAGTTTTCCTTAAAAAAAATTAAAAAAAAAAAAAGAGGAAAAAAAAGTCCTCAACAAAAAGCATGAGTCTTGACAAAACATGAAGCACACACAAAAAACAGAAATGTATTTATTAAAATTACAAATTGTATAAACAAAACCTTGACTAGCAGACCTATCCTACTGTTTTGTGAGTATCTACGGAGGCTATGCGGTCGTCCACCTAAGAATAATTGATCCAACAAACACTTCACAACTCGGCAGCAACAAGCGTGTATAATATTTGATAAAACAAAAGATGGGTTTACTGGTTACATCCCAGTTTCTGAAATTAATATTTTAGATGTTAATAACTCGACTCCCAAGATGGTCAAAATATAAAGTTCTTCGGACATTCAAGACTGTCAAATATAGTGGGGGTTTTCCAGTGATGGAAATTCACTTTCTGAAACCAGTATTTTCTTTTCACAGAAATAGTGATGACTAGGTACAAATGTGCAACACACATTAAAGTTAAAAAGTTAAAAGTTAGTTTTGTTTAACAACACACAAGAGCACATTGATTTATTAATCACTGGCTAATTAGTCACATGGAGATGGAATGTTAACTTATTTTGGTTATAAAGAAAGAGCACAATATGCACATATTATGTGAACTACATATACATGCACTTGACGTTGAAACATATTATTTGACGAAAGGACAAGCATCAAACAGTTCATACATTTTTAAACTGCAATATACAGTAGGGTCCTATAGTAAGTATTTCCCAGTTACATAATTACGTAACTACTGGTATGGACAATGGGGCTGAAAAAATATTCAAGTGAAAAACAACACTATACTGTATTCTACGAGTATAATGAAATCAAATAAGACACAAAAAGTTAATTGCTAGATAATGGCTATTGAAGTACTACCAAAAAAGGGACTAGCAGACAGACAAGGCAATTATTTGGAATTGACAGCCATAGAATGTAGAAACCTGTCACTTTGTGGAGAAATTCTTACTACAGACAACGACCAAATTCCCCTCCTCCCCAATAAACACTGATATCTAGCCATATGCATAACACTTTGACCGTAACTATACATGTATTTTTGACCACATTTTAGACAAAATAGGTACAAATATTTTATAAGAATTAAACGTGAGACTTTTAAAATTTTTTTTGAATCCTCAAGAAATATTTTAGTGATACTATTCTGTTCAACATCGATTGTGGATCTTTAGAAAAACAATACATTTACCATCTGTATATGCTATATGGATAAAAGCTATATGGATAAAAAGAAAGACAAAATTAAAGCCTGTAAAGTTTTTTGAAATGCCCATAAAGATGAATACCACCAAAGAAACGAAGATAATAACAAAAGTAATCCATTTTACCAAAGCAAGGCCAAAAATGCTTTCCTGATTTCATGATCTAACTGAAAGCTGAATATTGTTATTCTAAAGCAATGAACTCGGAGTAACAGGGTTCACACACATTACTTGTGATAAAATAAAAAGGACCTATTTAATTTTGATTTTTAAAGATCAATTTTGAAGGAATGTAATAAATGTGGAATTGAGACTTTGCACTCACCAAAAACCCCAAAACCCCATGATCATTCTTGAGACCGATTTGATTACTTTCGGTTTAATGTTAGGCATGGGCATTTTGAAAACCTGCAACTATGCAGTTAAACAGCCTGCAAGGATAACAAAAGAACAGGGAACTGTCAACATGGTAGGCTTTAATTACAGTCTCAGCTTCACGTGATTTTACAGTATTTGATATTTAGTCACTTAACAGTGACATATAAGTGATAGGGAACTCATGATAATGTAGGGGGAAAACGTTTTAAATGCAAATATATGGACGGATGGTAAACAAAGAGAAACATGTTATCACTGAAAGCATAACGATATACAAGAGTATTTTGTTTTGCAAAATATTACCTATAGCCATCATTTTAACAAACTTTCACAAAACATAGCTATTTTCAAGTACTTTCAAGGTCTCGAGTTGAATGTTTTCAAATTAAAATACTTTCAAAGGCTTGTGCGAACCCTGCAATGATACTATGAGAAAATCTCAGGACAATCAAAGCATAGAAATTCAGCAAGCAGACGCAAACAAATAACACTGTGCGAGAATAACAGATTAACACTTTTAACCCCCATGGTCAGACACGCCAAGAACCATCCATCAAAGTGGGTCAGTCTAAACTCATCCACAGGGGTCAAAGGAACACAATATACACTCATGTGTTGTGATAAGGCCTTGTAGCACCAACAGAAAAGACTGGACACACCACTCCACCACTTCAAAAGAGGATATGGTTAAGATATGAAGACCTTCAGTTTTATCAGTTCATCACACTTAGTAGAGAGATCTCATCAGCTTTCAGGTTTTATCGTTCTTCTCATTAGAAAAATCACTAGGTTTTGCAAATTTTTCTGGACTTGGTCTTGGTTGCTATAAGATAACAAAAATAAATAATCAATAAACAGTGATTAGCACAGTTAAGGAGTTAATTTCAAAGGACCCATTTTTAAGATACAAAGGCAAGAACAACAATTGTTAAATAAGCGGCTGTTAATGTGAAGCACAGCGTAATTGGGAAGTATGGCCTGAGAAAACTAAAGGAAAAAACCTGTCTAGCACACAGTGTAATATTTCTAATAAACACAGCAGGTCTCACACCATCCTATGAGAATTGTAGAATGGAAAGGAATATTAAATTTGTTTAACAGTACATTTTTAAAATATGGTTATTTGGGGTCTAACATGATCTCAGTTATTTCTACATTTGGTCAATACAGTGAAAGAAGGAAGGAAATGTTTTATTTAACGACACACTCAAAACATTTTATTTACGGTTATATGGCGTCGGACATATGGATAAGGACCACACATCAATTGAGAGAAAAAAACCCTGTCGCCACCTCATGGGCTACTCTTTTCGATTAGCAGCAAGGGATCTTTTATATGCACCATCCCACAGACAGGATAGTACATACCACGGCCTTTGTTATACCAGTTGTGGAGCTGGCTGGAACGAGAAATAACAGAATGAAAGAAAGAAAGAAATGTTTTATTTAATGACGCACTCAACACATTTTATTTACGGTTACATGGCGTCAGACATATGGTTAAGGACCACACAGATTTTGAGAGGAAACCCGCTGTCGCCACTACATGGGCTACTCTTCCGATTGGCAGCAAGGGATCTTTTATTTGCGCTTCCCACAGGCAGGACAACACAAACCATGGCCTTTGTTGAACCAGTTATGGATCACTGGTCGGTGCAAGTGGTTTACACCTACCCATTAAGCCTTGCGGAGCACTCACTCAGGGTTTGGAGTCGGCATCTGGATTAAAAATCCCATGCCTCGACTGGGATCCGAACCCAGTACCTACCAGCCTGTATACCGATGGCCTGCCACGCCGCCTCCGAGGCCGGTCCAGAGTGAAAGAAACCCCACTGTTGCTATATAGGCTACTCTTATTAATAAGACAGCAAAGGATCTTTTATATGTCTTTTCCCCCAGACAGAACAGTACATATGACAATCTTGATGTTCCAGTCGTAGAGCACCGTTTGAGATGGACAAAAAACCCAGATCCATTGAGGTTGATTGGAATATAGTAAACATAAAAATCAATATTATCTTGTATATGCCATGAGCGGAAGGCACATGTGGTCATCATGAAAAAACATATAATTACTCTTGAATGTCCTAATTTGTAGTTGATATGAATGTTCATCATGTCAGTCTTTCAACTGCACAAATCGGCACATAAAGAGAATCAAATTTGCTGTCTTCTCTTAGTAAATTGGAATTCATTATTAACAGTTTTAATAGTGTAAAGGTTACAAAAATTATTAGTTTCTGTGGAAGTTTCATAAATAGTGTAGGCTTTAAAATATATATATATATATATTAGTTCTAAATAACATTAACCATGGACCAGATCCACTGCATTCAGGGTATGCCAAATATGAAAGCCATTCACAATGGACTCTCTCTAAGAGAAACTGGATTTTAGGGCAATTGATCATATGCACCAGCATACGCTGAATGCTGGATTAGGCAGATGTTATCCATGTTATTGTCACTGGACATTCTGTGACAATTGGTGAAATCACATTACAAAGATATCGGTTTGGACAAAGTCCACTATCTTATAAAGTGTTTAACAGTTAAAGGCAATGTGAGAAATATGAAAACAAAAACAAAATATTTTGTATTAATGCATTAATACAACCTAAAAATATCGGAGTTATATCAAACCTTTTTTCTTTTCTTTTTTAGTAGTCGCTTAATCTCTGTATCAGTACACTGGTTTGCTATCTATTCAATCTTACTATAGTGATAAAGACATTTCAAGCTGTGTGATAAATGTACCTTGTATCACACATATGTGCAATCTGGACCGGAACTTTTAAATGGACAATTCCTATTTAATCTTTACTGGAATTAGCGCCTTCTTGTTACTGATGTCATATATGATTAACAAATTACGTCAAATCGTATTTGAAACATTACACAAGGCTGCCGCAGAGTATGATTCTTAACGTTACGTAAATCAATGAAAGGAGTGTTAATCATAGATTTAAGAAAGTATTAAATTAAAAGCCGATTTTGTAAAGCATAAAAGAAGATATGTAATAAATACAGAACTTCACATATGTTGTTTTCGCTTCCTATTTATTGGACTCGTTTATTTTGCTCAAGAACATACTACTTGACCGCTATGCAGTCTTGTGGAATATATTCTTGCGCAAAGTAAACTCGTGCAATAAATAGAAGTGAAAACAACGTATGTGAAATTCTGTATATGGATCACAGAATAAATTAGTGATACTTCTTACAGACAGCTATGTGCAACAAGTAAACTGATACAAATAAATGACACTCCAAGTCTTAACTTACGTGGACATTAGGGTTGACAACACTTGAGAACATGGGCAGGGAGGACCCGGGGAGAAAGACAGAGGCGTGTTGTGCTGCAGGAGCATGTGGGGGAGGGTGTGACGGCGGATGTGCTGGGATGTGGAACTGCTGGGACAGCGATGGAACACATTTTCTCATTGGGCTAGGCGGACTCTTGGCTGCAACATATGTGAGACCTGCTGAAAAAACACAGAAGCATAAAAAATGGTTAATTAACCTGCAGCTATGATGTCCAAAAATCACAATCAGGGTAAATCTAGTTAAGCATTTGTGGTCATCAATCAGGAACAAAGCCAGGGTTCTATGTACACAAAATGTGAAATGATGCCCATATGGACCATATTTCCGAAGTTATCTTAGTGCTAAGAAGTAGTAAAACCATTGTAAGCTATGACGTCACTATGGCATGTGCTGTACAGCCTACAATGCTTTTACGATTTTTAGCGCTAAGATAGCTTCGAAAATCCCTAGCCAAGTCATCAACTTTAGATAATTTAGTATAAATGAAATAAAACTGGAAATTTTAATTTTAACTCTATCTCTAATGAATATTATATAAAATCACATACTATAAAACCCCATCAAGTGCCATGATTATAACAAGAATTTTACCCACTAAGGAATAAGTCTGATAATTTAGTATTATTGTCAATAATAAAATACCATATTATTTTAATTGTCACTACAACTTATTAGAAACCAGTTAATTCTACAATTAAGTTGTTTTGATTGCAGTATTTTCATAAATGTACTGGAGTAACAGACTGCGAAGAAATAAAACTGACTCGGGGAAAGAGGTCTTGACGATGTTGGAGATCCGTACGGGATAGGACTAGAAACTGTCCGAGCACGCACAGCGTAACTGTCCTGCTGCTTGGTCATCTCATTGAAGTGTCTGAAACAAAGAAACAAAATCTATATCAATATTTGAACACAAAACAGACCGGCCTCGGTGGCATCGTGGTTAGGCCATCGGTCTACAGGCTTGTAAGTACTGGGTTTGAATCCCAGTCGAGGCATGGGATTTTTAATCCAGATACCAACTCCAAACCCTGAGTGAGTGCTCCACAAGGCTCAATGGGTAGGTGTAAACCACTTGCACCGACCAGTGATCCATAACTGGTTCAACAATGTCCATGGTTTGTGCTATCCTGTCTGTGGGAAGTGCAAATAAAAGATCCCTTGCAGCCTGTTATAAAAGTGTAGCCTATGTGGCGACAGTGGGTTTCCTCTAAAAAAACCAGTGTCAGAATGACCATATATTTGACATCCAATAGCCAATGATAAGATAAAAAATCAATGTGCTCTAGTGGCGTCGTTAAATAAAACAAACTTTACTTTGAACACAATAACATTTACCGAAAACAAATCCTGATGACTCTTAATTATTATAACAATCCAGTAAATAAGAATTAAATGAAAATACATCTATAACAGAGGTTACTGGACTGGCTTTGTCACTCATCAAATTCACCAACAGTGAATTTTTAAAACAACTGGCAAATTTTATTTTAATTTGGCGAACACATTTCATGTAATAAATAAATAAAAAATAACTGGATTTTTGCTATTTTTTATGTTTAAATAGAAGATTTTGTCATATTTTTTGCTTACCCACAGCTAGCCTTAACGGTCATGCATTTATTCATGCACCTGTAAACTTACCTTTCATCATCCATCTCAAGACTGGACTCACTTTCGGACAAGTGACGACACAGATTTTCACGTCTCTCCATTTCAAGCTGCAGACGGCGCTGTAATCGCAGGTTTTCTTCTCGGATGTGATGCTCTTCCTGGGCATATTGTGCCATTTTCTCCTCATCTGAAATAAATGCAATAAGCTTTACATCAACATATATTTCCGATTGATATTTTCCTTTAATCACAGCAAAATAGAGATTATATAACAAAACATTTATTCATTAATATTATGTTCTAAATTTACAAAATTGCTATAGATTTTTAATATAACCAAGTTAATTATATACATCAGGGATTACACACAGCAAACAAAAACTACTAGCAAGAAAAAATTTGAACCCTTGATATTCCTAGAATTGCAATACTACCAAAAGAACACTATATCTAGACTGACGTTGTCCATAATGCGACTACCAAGAGAACACTATATCTAAACTGACGTTTAGTCTATAATGCGACTACCAAAAGAACACTACATCTAGACTAACGTTCTGTCTGAGCCCCTTTCAGCTGTTCCTTAAGACAACTACCAACAGAACACTATATCTAAACTGACATTCTGTCTGAGCCGCTTTCAGCTGTTCCTCAAGACAACTACCAAAAGAACACTATATCTAAACTGACATTCAGTCTATAATGCGACTACCAAAAGAACACTATATCTAAACTAATGTTCTGTCTGAGCCGCTTTCAGCTGTTCCTCAAGACAACTACCAAAAGAACACTATATCTAAACTGACATTCAGTCTATAATGCGACTACCAAAAGAACACTATATCTAAACTAACGTTCTGTCTGAGCCGCTTTTAGCTGTTCCTTAAGCCGACTCGTTTCACTCCTGAGGTTGGCAATGTGCTGCATCAGGTTGCTGGCCGTGTCGCCGTTGTGGATATCACGTGGTGAGGGAGGGGCAGACACGGGCTGGTCGAGTTTCTCCTGTAGAGTTCTGTCAATGGCAATACACACAGGATTACAGTTCAACATCTGGTTGTTATCAGTAAATCTCATCCAGAAACCCAAACAAATGAAAGCAAATATTAGTTTAATAAAAAGGCAAGTTTGTGCAATATGGATTTGATAGTTATTCCATCTTAATTCATTTTGTACTCCCAATTTACATTATGTTCCTTTAGTCAGGAGGTTTTATCTATCCTACAGTATAATATAAAATACTTGGAGGTCTTAGATAAGGTTTTAAACTTGTAAATGGAGAAAAAAAAAAAAAAAAAAAAAATTGCTTTTAGTATTTCAGTCCAGAAAAAAGCTAGGTATAAATTTCACATATTGTGTTTGGTAAGAGTTGTAACAAATTAATAAGATATGCTTGGTATTTTGTTTAAACATAAAGCACAGATACCAATTAACTGTGAGGAAAAAACCCCACCTTTTCTCTGCCTCCAGTTTATCCATTCTTTTCCACAATCGGTTTACAAGAGACTCTTGCTCTTGTTCCAGAACATTTTCCAGCTCCACTTTCTCTCTTCTTAACTGGAAAGATTAATAAACAAAATACACATGACAAAGTTCTAAAACACATGTATATATGTAAGAAGATCAAGAGTGGAATGTGTGGTAATTATGGCCTGAGCTAACATACAGTAGCATTTTCATTATACTTATTTTGCATATTATATCACTATTTAAAAAAAAAATATTTAAAAAGATTAATTTTAATTCAATTACCATAGATGTTGTTCGGATTCTCTGTAGTTTGGAGTTTTAACTTAGGGCAAGTCAGGGGCTTTATTATTTATATTTTGTCATTAGTATATGTATATTCAACAAAATTAAATAAGGGCCAGTAGATATTTTAGCAATTTTCTTTAAATATGGTTAAAAAAACCCCACCCCACCAGATTCCTCCATTATAAGATGTCTATGTTGTGGCATGTTCTTAAACTTAATGATTTAAACAACAATTTAGAGTGACCAAGGTAACATGTATCATTACAAACCAATGTATAACAAATACTAGCCGAATGCACATTTGAGTAGTTTTCATAAATACATTTTTTTTAAATCACCATTTTCACATTTTTGCATGTATCCTCGAGTAACCGTGAACCGACCTATTAACGAGAAATAGTTTCTGCACACGCGCATTGTAATGTACGATCGATTTGATGAAATAATGTTTTACATTAATTACTTCATTGTCAAAATCAACCGACAAATGTTAATATTCATGCCATTTTCTGTTGTCAAGAGATTATATGCCTGTCGTAGTCTAATGTTGACATTCTTCAGCTATTCCTGTAAACTGGGCTATTGTTTTCAAGAGTAACGCGTGTCACGTGACGTTTCCAAATATCTTATGCAATGAATCTATGAATCTGCGAAGCTGACGAGACTTTGACAACGACAGCGGTATAAAACTGTTGTTTATTTTGGTTTGTTTAATATTACATGCCATTTAATATAGTGCACACAGTGCAAAATGGAGGTCGTGTATATACACTTCCCTATGTATAAAAATATTTTGATGTCTACTTGTCTTTTTCTCATTTGTGCACTTTGTTTTGGGAAAAAATTTCTTAATTCAACAAAAGTATTTCAATGGTATGCAGATTCCTTAAAAACAAGACAAATGTAAATAGACCGGTTTATGGGGTAGCCCGGTTCATGGTTTTTCATGAAAATCACAGGTCATATTTGTCATAGAATGTTCCGACATCAATAACAGTTATGTGTAAGCACTTCCTGACATGCGCATTAATAAACGGCATTCTGCCATCTTGCCATTTCTTAACGCTGGCATTGTATTTGACAATATTTGACTGAAATAATGTTTAGAAGTCATCTGTGATCAGAGCTTGCTAAAACTCTATTGAACTAGCAAACAATAAGCAAAACATCTGCTGGCCCTTTGTCAACTGTGTGGTGTATATTTACTATTTGAAAGGCACAACCTGCTCGAGTGTCTGCTGCTTGGAGAGAGTGTCGGCCTCCAGCCTCTCTATCTTCCGCATCAATTTGTTGATCTGATATTCCTGCTCCTTCTCCAGTGTCTGCTCCAACTCGATCTTTTCTTGTCTCAGCTAAAATTACAATACGTACTGTCAGTAACTTTTGCTAGAAAGTTTGAGCAGAGGGTAGCAAAGTTTGTCATACAGACATAGTGATTTCCCTAGAAATATGGCAAGGCATGGTAGACCAAATACTTTTGGGGCATTTTCACCATTTTCGGGGCACTTGTTTTTCATTAAAAATATACAAAAATTAATTGAAATAAACATTAATGTAATTTATGTTTTATAAAGGCAATTTTAGAATTAATTATTGAAAAAGGCTTGTTTAATCTCAGGGCAGCATGGTGCTGATTAAGGCAAGATGGTGCTAGACTATTGATGCATGGTGCTGCTCCATACTAAAACAGGCTAGGGAAAACACTAAGACAGAACTACGGCAAGGAACATTGTGTTTTCAAAATCTTGATTAGGGATATTTCTAGTCAGCTAATAATTGATTAGCAACTACTGTTTAATGTTTTAAAATTGTGTAGCGGATCTCTGAAACTTACGTAGTCATACTCGCCAAATTCGCCAATTGCGAATTTTGAAAGCAGTTGGTGAATTTTATTTTAGTTTGGCGAAATAATTTCATGTAATAATTGATTTTTTTAAAGAAAATAACTGTCAATTTCTGTATTTTTTAAAGTTTAATAAACAATTTGGCGAATTGTTTTGCTCACCCAGAGCTAGCCCTGGTAGTGATCATGACGCGATGCAAAATGTTCCTTGTAAGGGATACAGAAAAAATACACAATGTGTAAAAGAAGTAAAAATTATAGTAACAAATTGCAAATATTGATAAACTGACACCTCCGGATTTGATGTAGGTGTATTCCATTTGCAAAGCTTGCACACTATACTTCAAAACATGGTCAAAGAAATATTCATGTGCATAAAGTAAATAATACAGTGTTAAACAAAAATATGGAATCATGACAAATCCTTTGCAAATATTTCAATTCATAAGCCTTCACCTTTGAATGAGCAATTTTATGATAATTTTAGCAAGTGAATTTTTATTTCACCAGCAAGGTTTAAAAAATGGACTGCTCTTGCTTTTCATAGGCCGCCATTTCAAGCCCTGTGAGGGTGTCAACTATATGGTTGATCACATCAGATGAGTGCTATAATATTTTACTGAGATACATGGCTGTCACTAATAAATTTAACTAGAAATATTTGTTGGTTTCCAAAAACTACCTTTTCATTAAAAAAATTAATATGGCAACACTCCAATAAAAAAAAAGAAATAATTTGTGACCTAAAAAGAAAACCTTAAAAAGTCAGGTAGAGTTGTATCTGTATTAGATGAGTGCTATAATGCATTAATTACTGACATACATGACTCTCACAGTGGTTGCAAAACAAGGCATAGCGCATCGCATGCGACGTTTACTACCCTCATTTCCGACGTCTATTTTCGCCACAGTTGCTCAGACTCCAGTTCATATAGTCTTGGTTCTTGTCTGAATGTATAGCTCGGCTTCTATGGGTTAATTTCTTCAGGAAAACTTAGATTTTCCCACGAATACAGCATCCATTACTGCTCATTGCTTTTGTTTTTGAAATATATTTTGTTCTGATTCATGAGCAAGTAGACCCAGTGATTTTCCGTGATCGCGGAAAACGGATGGAATTCCCATTGTGAAAAGGAATTTACATTTGGAAACAGAATTACGATTTTCCGCAAAATAAAAAAATTTAATACTATTTTACTATTGCCACACTTTGTAAACTGACGATTGACCCGTGCGCAGTACTATTGGCAAACGCTAGACAGGATTATGCGCTTCACGGTAAACCAAATGGTGACATTGGAAACCAATCAAATACTTCGTGAACGTTAGTGAAAAGTTTGCTGGCTGAAGGGGGATTGAATATGGGAGGGTAGGAAGTTATTAAAGTTTATTTTTATAATTATATCCAGTTATACATGATGTTAGTGTGAGAAAAGTTGCAGTGGTTGCAAAACAAGGCGTCGCATGCGACGTTTACTACGCTCATTTCCGACGTCTATTTTCGCTACAGTTGCTCAGACTCCAGTTCATATAGTCTTGGTTCTTGTCTGAATGTATAGCTCGGCTTCTATGGGTTAATTTCTTCAGGAAAACTTTGATTTTCCCACGAATACAGCATCCATTACTGCTCATTGCTTTTGTTTTTGAAATATATTTTGTTCTGATTCATGAGCAAGTAGACCCAGTGATTTTCCGTGATCGCGGAAAACGGATGGAATTCCCATTGTGAAAAGGAATTTACATTTGGAAACAGAATTAGGATTTTCCGCAAAATTAAAAAATTTAATACTATTTTACTATTGCCACACTTTGTAAACTGACGATTGACCCGTGCGCAGTACTATTGGCAAACGCTAGACAGGATTATGTGCTTCACAGTAAACCAAATGGTGACATTGGAAACTAATCAAATACTTCGCGAACGTTAGCGAAACGTTTGCTGGCTGAACTTGGGGCTGGTTTACTCCTTAGTCTGTTGCGCCTGTGCAGATGGGACAGGGTTTTTTTCCAGGAGTAAGTTTAGCCAGCGGTTTGTCGCGAATACTTGTCTTGGAAGACAGATTTTTACGCTACACATTAAACCGAATGACCATTTCTGGAACCAACCGTCAAAATGTGTTTGCAAACGTTTAGCAAAAAACAGCTGGCTGAACATTGCAGTGTTACTTTATTTCCGATGTGTCATGCGCATACTTCAATTTGCAGACGACGTTAGACTGTCACAGAGATGAAAAAATAAATGTTTACATTTTGTGAACCCTAACTGCAGTGCACGTAATTGTTAGACAATCATGCTTTATGTAGTTATTATAACTGTAGCCTTTGCTTTGATTTTTCGCTACTAATATATAGGATTACTTTGATTTAATGACAAATAGCAATGTCATATTATTATTATTTTTAATGATACCACTAGAGATCATTGATTTTATATTAGTTATGACACATACTTTGGAGGCTTTCATCCCTCTTGAAGAGTATTCCATAAAGAAACAAAATGGCAGACGGCAGAAAACTGCATGCATTTTGCCATATGCTACCTCAGCGAAGTCGACACTAGCAACATCGTTACAGTCTCGTATGTGGAATCTGTGTCACTGTAATGGTTTTTTCACAACTTATGTCTAAACAAAATTTGGGGGAAATGTATTGGAAATTAAAGGTAGGAGAGTAATTTATTGTAGTTGTTAACAATTTGGTTCGGACTTTAATTTGTCACAACTTGTGTTAGTTCAACTATTAATTGCATATTGTAGTCTGAAATGGAAATGAAACGGAATTTACAAAAACATGAAACGGAAAATAGCTTGTTTTTAAAACAGAAAACCACTCAGTCGTACTTGTTCCATTCTTGGGCCAACAATTTCACCAACTATATGCATTACAAGTGGACTACATTGCACACTTCTGTGGTAACAGACTCTGGCCCATATAGCCCCACATCCCCCCCCCCCCCACCCCTTCGCGTGCCCCCATTACTGAGTGTCTGTAGCTCTCGATAAATCCCCAACTCCTACTCCGTCAGTTTCAACGCCTACTAGTACTTCGTTTTGCAACGGCTGTCTCACTAATAAATTTAATTAGACATTTTGTTGATTTTCAAAAACTTTTCACTATAAAAGTCAGGTAAAGTTGTACCTGTAGAAGTTTCCGTGAAAGGTCATTTGTGAGGTATTCTTCTTCTTGTTCATAGTTCATAGCCAACATTTCTTTTTCTTTCTTCAAAGCCTGGATTTTCTTCAGTAAAGTATTACTGATGAACTCCTCCTCTTGTTCTGCTTTGGCTTGCTGTTGATAAAGAATTTGAATTTCAGGTGTTACCCAAAAGGCAAGCTCTGTAGACAGATGCCCATTCATTATTTATTCTTCACTTACTGCATGTTAAATTCATATCAATAAAACTGTGAAGTCTGTTCTTCAATGTCACATATAGACATATTTATTAAATTGCAATAACAAAAATAACAATAAAATTATGAATGTCAAATGAATATATTAATTCAGATCTCTAGGCCTAAACCCTAAACTTAACCCATTTTCTTTCTGGGGGAGGGGCCCCCAATCCCCCTTTGTTGACTGTGGTTGCATTCAATTCCACAGTGGTATACCCAATAATTTCTTTCTGGCAGAAAAACTTGAAGCTAACTTGCAGGGGTCGCAAAACAAAGGTGTCACAGGGATAAGGTCTCCATCCCACATCAACTCACCAACTTGTTATTGTGTTTAGATGGCTACTGGATGTCAAACATTTGGTTATTCTGACTCATAGTCAATAGAGGAAACCTGCTACATTTTCTTAATGCAGAAAGGGATCTTTTATATGCACTTTCCCACAGACAGGCAAGCACACGTACCACAGCTTTTGACCAGATGTGGTGCTCTGGTTGGAACGAGAAAAAAAACAATCAGTTGAACGGATCCCCTGAGGTGGTTTGATCCTCCGACGCCAGCATCTCAAGCAAACACTCAACTGACTGAGCTAAATCCCGCCCCTAAAGGCATCACAATACCCTGTGATGTTAATAATATGATAGTAATACATATTCCTTTTCTGTCCAGATGGGAGGTATTGCAACCAGACAATTGCATCGCCTTGTAATTTACCAAATATACACCTGCCAAACAGAAATCACAGGTGGAGCAAACAAAATAATAGACCAATTAACTAATTAAACAGTCATTTTATCAAATCAATATGTAGGTTTCTGAACAATACTGGTGCATCATTAACAAAACATGATACACTGTTGATTTGTCTTGTAGCTAGTTTGAAAAGGGTGGTTCATTTTGTATCTATAGGAAAATAATATATACTTATTTCTGGCTTATTGGGATAGATATTAATATATAATATTGTGGCGGTATTGGGGTTAGTTGGTTTTTGGGTTGGATTTCAAACAATGACAGGAAGTAATGTTCTGTTTTTTGCCAAAACATTGAGGTGCTGTTATAGCCAGCATGGTTCAGTTTTCGTCAACGAAAATATTTCTGTTTTGGTAGTATTGCCATTTTAGTCTGATTCCATCCCTTTAAACAATTCCCCATAATTAGCTGATCATTCGTCTAATTTTTTATTTATTTTTACATCAAGGATTAAAGTTCTATACACTGACTATATGAATATAAAGATATTATACTTTATACATATTAAGCACCAATAACTCAGTGTGTATTAGTCATATCTAAAAACAGACATTAGCAACTGCTTACAATGGACACACTGGCTCTTCTCAGGTCCTTGTTTTCCTCTTGTAAAGATTTACACTTTAACTTATACGTCTCCAACTCCATTTTCAACACCCTGTTTTCTTGCTGGAGAGACTCTACTCTCTTCTGCAGCTGCTCCAGTTGGGCTGGAGACGGGGGCTTCATACTAGAGCCTCCATCCATGGAGCTGGTATCGCTCTCAAACTCGCTGGCACTGTCCGCCATTGTAGCACAATGGAATTAACAACGTGTTTACCAGGTCTTCGATATGGATAAATAATCTAACCACCTGACCTACCGTTGGTGTATAATCAACACATTGGGGTAATACTCATGTGTCTATTACGAAATAATGACAAATTCTTGATAAAATATGCAAGTGTTTGTTTGTCAACAAAATAAATCGACCTTGATGTCGACATGGAAGTAATCTGAAGCAATAATTGTTCTAAAAAACAAACAACAATGTGACATGTTTTTTTTTATTTCAAAATAGGTATCATACAAGAAATAAAAAGTATTCTCATATAGTAGTAATGAAAAAATAACAACTATGAAACAAGTTATTGCATAATAATGGATTTTAGTTTTTATTTTAATAAAATGTAATGATTGATCCCCTAAATACGGAAATGGTATCATGTTGTGAAAGGTCAATGATTTAGGTTCTCTTGGACCAAATCAATTCCTATTGCTGATAATGTTAATTTTTTTTAATAGCGTATTAATGCTGCGTTCATTAGACGTCGTGAATATCGTATCTCCCTATTCACAAGTTGTGAAGAGCGTTCATTTGGCGAAATAACCCGTGAACACAACTTGTGAACTGGGGTAGGAATTTCTGCCTCAATCTTCACAAATCGTGTAAAAATGGCGGAACAAACACAAATCATTCATGCAGTTACAATTTTGTGTGTGTGAGATTAGAGTGACAATGCAGATTGTCTATAAATCGCCTGAACGTTCTCCACTTGGTGATGTCGTGTTCACAATTTGGAACTTGTGAATTCATGATATTCACGATCACCAAATGAACGCAGCATAACACACCCAGACAATCATGTCAGTGTACCAATAAAAGGTGTAGCACCCAGTGGCGGATCCGTGTGTGTGTGAGTGTGTGTGTGTGTGTGAATAGAGTGGTTAGCCACCCCCTCCCTTCCTGGACAATTTTCTTTATGTTCATTCCAAACAATTGAAACATATACCGTTATTTCAAAGTTTTGTTCAGGAAGATGCAAATAAAGCCATTCCGTTAGCGAAAATAATATGCATCGCTCTGTTGTCAATCAGTATGGCTTACATCGATAAGGACAAAATTAAATCGTTTTTGATATAATATTTTGTTGTGAATCGAGAAAACTGCAACAAATTTATCAACTTTATGGAATTATTAATTAGGAATTAGATCCTCGGAAATCAGTGAAATAAGGCTCTAAAATGTCCACAATGCCGAAAGTTCAGAGGACTTTGTCCCCGGAACGTTCACCATGGCTCAGCCCCCACCGGTTCATTCTGTCCCAATCCAGCCACCCCCTCTTATTATTTTCTAGATCCACCACTGAGCACCTCACATTTAATCTACCTGCAAGAAAATGAAAGGAGTCACACAACATTTAAGAGATAGAATGAATGTTTTTATTAGTACCTCCGTTAGACTGATTAGTCTCTTCATTCAGTCAAAGCTGTATAAAACATTTTCTAAATTGGTTTAGGTGTTTCACGTTAAATGGAATGACAACAGTGGGCACTGAACAGTGAAATAGTTCCAGAATGTTAGAACGAATTTTGACGTCTTAGAGAGAAAAAAAAAAAACCGCTACATTTTTCGATCAGTACCAAGGGGTCTTTTATATGCACCATCCCACAGACAGGGTAGCACATACTACGGCCAGTATATGGTATACCAGTCGTGGTGCACTGGCTGAAACGTGAAATAGACCAATCATCCAATGGGCCACCAACGGAGATCAACCCAACACCGATCGCGCATTCGGCGAGCGCTTTACCACTAGGTTACATCCCGCCCAGTATTTTGACAAATAATCCACTACCAAATCCGTCCACCTTGAACTTTGACACGAAACTCTCTGATTTGGTACAACGCAACCATTATTTTAGCGCGATCGGAGCAATGGAAGTTGTGAAAGCGGTTCAAGAATATTTGCACAAAAATGTGCTAACCAAAGTATGACGTATTGTTCAAACATGTTACTTTTACTAATATTTACTTCTTGTTATTGCTATTTTTCTTTGTTTATATTTTAACTTTTGATATCAATCAAAAGTCATTATTTACACAAATTCAAACACAAAGCTGGGTTTTTCCACAAGGCACATGTGGTATAGTCCTGCTAGTTCATCAAGATAAAGCTTAACAATGTATGTCAAGGGTTATATTGATGAACTAAAGTCCTGCCTCCTACTTAAGAACATAACTGAATAAGTGCTCTACGTACCACCCTCAGTCTACTAATCAAATGGTAATGTACAAAATTATTATTTAAACACCAATAATAATAATTTTTTATTAAGTGTGACTATCTTTACTCATTTCACACAAAGTTACACGTATTACACTTATTACTAATTTATGATAAGAAAAATTATGTTCTACTTTAAAAATTGTTTATTAGCCTATAGTTGCAATTGCCATATTTAGCTGTTTTTATATTTATTTGTGATAAATGACCACAAATCAATCAATCCCATCCATAATCTTTGCATAAATAACTTGAAAATATCAAAGGTGATGGAGTGAAATAAGCCTTTCCCCAGCTTATATTTTCAATATTTAGCTACATTATCATCTAACGTCCAAACCACATTGTTAACAACTTCGATAAATTACTCTCAGGACTACCTTTAATAACCAATAGATTACCCCTACATTTTATCCAGACAGAAATTTTGAAAAACCCCATTACAATGACAAATTCTACAAGGTACATACTAGATAATAACCATGTCCCCTACATCGACTTTGCTGAAATCACATGGTGCAAAAAGTATGTAATTTTGTACCGACTGCCATTTTGCCTTTTTATGAAATACATTAACTCTCCAAGGGGGATGAAAAGATATGACATAATCTAACAATGTCATAACATGTTATGGTATAATTTAAGCAATCGTGATGATGTCATATTATTTATGTCACAAGTGACATACTTCGGAGACTTCCACCCCTCTTGAAGAGTGTTGCATAAAAAGTTAAATGGCTGATGGCGAAAAATTGCATGCATTATGTCTAGTTCATTAAGATAAACCTTGAGCAAGCCTACACTGGCTCAAGGTTTATCTTAATGACCTAGCATTTTATTCTAGGAGATCTTAGTCTAGATAGGTGACATGTTTATCATCTAGTATGTGGAATCTATATTTTTGTAGGGTTGTTTTTCCACGATTTCTGGTGAAATTGATCAGTAATTAAAGGTAGGAGAATAATTTATCATAGCCGTTAACAATGCAGTTCAGACTTTACTACATTATTTGATCGATTATGAATATATGTAATATTATATGTTTTCAAATGACCAGTCAAATATAAGACCAGGTGGAAAAGATATAATTTTTAAAGTAGTGTTTTTCTCAGAAGTGGCAATGCACTAAACATTTTGTTAGAATCTATTTATATTTAGGATGCAGCTTTCTTTAGATTACCTCCACTCCTATTAAATATTTGCCAGTTTCATATTCAGTGCTCAATTTTAAGGATTTTGGTCGCTTGCCCGGAGGGCAAGTATGGGTTCACATTGAGGTTGCCCCTCCAAAAATTTGGTTGTCCTGATTTCATCTGTTTTTTGAAAATAGAGTTATATTTATATTCCAATAAAACAGCAACCAACAGGTTTGGAATTAATTTGTTGTCAATGTAATATGTACTGTCTGACAATAAAATACATTACTTTTTAATAATGTTTTTAAATGTTTGTAGTTATACACATGTACACATAGGGCCTAATTGCTTAAGATTTTTGTGATTTGGCGACACATCAGCTATTTTCCAATCGAATGCACTCTTATGTTCCAATCGAATGCACTGGAATGTTTATTATTTGGAATACTTCAACCGATTACGATTTTCCCTGATGTCTCACAGAATCGGCAGAGAAGTTCCGAGTGGCAAACAAACCCACATGATTTCGACTGATTGACTGACACTTAGTTTAGATAACAACAGTTTAAAAGCGATTGTGGGCAAGAAAACTGCACATTATTAGAATTAAGTTGCCTGACTGAATATTAGGTCGTCATAGACGACCGTAAAAATTGAGCGCTGATATTGAATGTTAACACATTTTTCATTTATTTATTTCTTATTTCACTAATACATGTATTACAGTTTAATATACTCAGGCCTTGAATTTGGCAAATTAAAGGAAAAAGCCATTTGGCCAAGACCAATGGAGATTTTTTGAGGACATTCATGCTTTTTCAATAAATGGTAGCATCTGGACATATGAAATAAGGAAATTTAAACTTTGTCTTAGTTTCTCAATGACAACTACTGTTCAAAATATAGTGTATTGAAAATAAAAATCAACAAGAGTTTTTAAGTAATATATATTTTTTTTTAATTTAATGCATAAAATAAACTGAAGCGTCAAATACACCAAAATGTATACATGTAATGTGCGTTACCAACAAAGTGTTATATTTTCAAGATAGGTACTGATGAACTGAACTTTGACGTTAATATTCGCTATTTGATATTCATAGTAGAACATACTATAAATTAAATGAGCATATTACATTTTATACTTAATATAAAATATACAACCTATACTATTGTGAATTTTAGTGTGTTTAGGACTGTTTTAAATACTAATTTTGAAAATAAAGTATGCAGTACTTGGTTTTCAAGTCTTCATATTTGCACTTCACGTGTCTCATCTCTCTGTATGCCTTAGACAGACATCTACTTAATCTCTTCCATTTCCCTTGTCTTCTTCTCTGAAAATTCATCCGAACGACCATTGGTTCTCCCAATACCGGTGGTTCAACACTTTCATATCCACTTGATTCATCTGGTGTGCTGACGTCTTCAAGTTGAACCTGTGCATTTGGAGTATTTCTCTGTTTTTTCTTGTTTCTCGTCTTTCTGAATTGCTCAAAGCAGCACTGGGTACATAATAGGTCATCCTTCTTTTTCTTTCCTTTTGATAGTACTTCTCCCCTTCTTTAAGGTTTTTCCTTTCTCTGTATTCTTTCTGAATTTCTGCCCGAGTCTTTGCCATTTCTCTGAAAATTTAATATAAAATAATCAATAGTATACACGGTTGTGTTTGAGAATAGGTATTTTGTATTCGTGTGGTGATTTAAACATATTTCTCAAATTTAGTTATATCATTGCAGTTAGAAATGTACGTTACTTAAATTGAAATGTACGTTACCGTAACACCAGTTCAGACAGGTAAACACAGATATTACAAAGATTGTCAACAATATGATTTATGATAAATGAACTGTATGTGATATTTAATGCCAAAAGCACCCCTATGTAAATATTTATTAAACTTGGGTAACACAACTGACCAATCACTGGTTTAAATTGATTATACACATATTTCCTAAGCTTTATTCCATGCATATTCTGTTTTGTTATTTATCACATTCAGCTTTAAAACAGTAATTTTCTGGTAGTTAATTTATTCACTTAATAGATATCCATAATAGATATTGTTTGTAATGTCAGAGCCTGTTACGTAAGACAAATACGTAATCAATGAACAGATTATATGAAAATTGGTCCCTAAATGGTTCTAAAACAATACACAACAATCATTAGAATAATCTCACTCACCTTTTAATCCTTGTTCACGAAACAACATAAATCAAACTTTATATTGCAGCCTCGTGCAAACTTCGTAACACCTGTGAAGGCGGACGAGTTGTGTACAAAATTTATTTTTAGCTTATCTGCACTTTGATTATACATTATTTTATAGAAAATTTAAAATAAAAGTATAAGGAAACAAAATGTATCATTGGCAGATATGTATTTCAATTAAAACTGTATAAATGTGTTACGATGCATTACCGCATATGTGTTGGCGACAATCACGTACATTTCAGAATGAGTGAATATTTCCAGCTCTGCATCATTGTCGGTGCCGGTGATCGGTATAATGTTGGTATAACTTGATGTCTTGATAATTTATGTATATATACTGCTGCCCTAAAAACACAAAGAAAACTGTCAAACACAATAAGCATTTGTAGTGTAGAGTCCAACAACAACAAAGTGCCCCTATATTGAGAAAGCGTGATTATGGAGAAGATTGGGGACAGAAAGCAGGACAACAAGGCAAACTTCAACAAATATCTTAATACATGTATAAGATTATAACACAACAGCACACATTCAAATTAAATAGGGAGCGGGACCCAGTGGTACAGTGCTGTTGGTCTCGGATCGATCCCCGTCGGTGGGCCCATTGAGCTATTTCTCATTCTAGCCAGTGCACCACGACTGGTATATCAAAGGTCATGGTATGTACTACCCTGTCTGTGGGATGGTACATATAAAAGATCCCTTGCTGCTAATCAAAAAGAGTAGCCCATGAAGTGGTGACAGCGGGTTTCCTCTCTCTCTATATCTGTGCGGTTCTTAACCATATGTCTGATGCCATATAACCATAAATAAAATGTGTTGAGTGTGTCGTTAAATAAAACATTTCCTTCCTTCATATTAAATAAGTGTGAGTGGTTTCATATTTTCGTAATAAATCACTTTCTGGAGTTGCATTTGAATATGATGACCAGTTAGTACCATGCGAAATAAGGCTTGGCCAGTTTTGCCGTGAGACTATTTAATTTTGAGGCAACTAAGTCCTTAGTAATTTACAGCAATTTGTTACATGCCTACCATTAAATTAGAGGTCAGCCAATTTTGTCGAACTAGTGTTAGTATTGAAGTTGAAGTTCTTCAAAGCTTTATTTTATGAACAAATTACATGTATACTGATTTGTTTGAATTAATGTTGACTAATATTTTTAGGACATGAAATGGTGGGTCCAATTCCGGAAACCTGAAAATATTATGAAGCATCAAGATACCTTCCTATATTGTGAGATTCTTCTGTATGTGATGGCATTTTTAACCTTGGTCCATGGTAAGAATGTTTACTCTTTACATAATATAGGCTATACTGATAGTAAAACAATGATCTGTTTACCACCATGCATTTTATGATCCCCAGGGAATATTTTGTTTAGTGTCACATCACAGTTCGCTGTGCACATTTCAGAGATCGCTACACAAGTTTAAAGCAGTGGTTGCTAATCAGTTTTCAATTGACTAAAAATATTTGCTAATCAAGATTTTGGAGCCAAAATGTCCCCTGATCCCATTAGCAACTGGAGTATTCATCATCTATGAAATTAGGAGGCTGAGGAAAAGTAGGTGGTTACAGTGTAACATGTATATACAGTGAATCCCCTCTAAACCGGACACCCTAGGTACCAAATAAAATGTCTGGTAATTATAGGTATCTGGTTTAGAGAGGTTAAATTCTGTATCAATTTTGTGAAAAATGTCCGGTTTGGGGTAATTCCGGTTTACCGGTAAGTCTGGTTTTGAGAGGTTTCACTGTATCTACTTTTTTTTACTGAATGTAGTCAGGTGTATAATTACAAGCATGGAAAGTACTGCCAAGCTACAGATTTTCAAAGATTGTTAGTGCTACAATGTCATAAGCTATGACATCACCACAACACGCCATAGCCTACAACGGTTTAACAATAAGATAGTTTCGAAAATATGGGCCCTGGTCCCCATTAAATGAACAGTGAGTACCATATATTTCATATATTTTATGTGCATGATTTTGCATTTGAGTTTATCAATATAGTGCATACTCACATACAAGCATTCAGCGTGTGTAAGAGAACTTCATTCGATGAGTGATTTTTCTGCACAGTGAAGACATTATGTGAAGTGTTTACTAGTGGCTAAAATGTATAGTACGCTGCTAGCGGAAACTCAGATATGGAAATTCACATAAATTGCACACAGAATCATATTAATGGAATGCGGGACTTACGCTGTGACCTCATGATGGAAAAATGTCTGTTTTAAATCTTGTTTCTGGTTTCAGCTATCCGCAATGGTGGTAGGTTCTGGTGGCTATGGGTTGCAGCATTGTTTCATGGCCTGACAGTGGAATGTGTGAGTTACTTCCTGCCGGAAATCGATAACTTCTGGCATGCCCAGAGCATGGTCATGCTGATAGGACAACGGCTGCCATTCCATATAGTTCTTCTGTGTAAGTTATTTTACATCATGGTAGATACAGTGTTATGCTGATAGGACAACGGCTGCCGTTCCACATAGTTCTTCTGTGTAAGTTATTTTAAGTTTTTAGGATTCTTAATCACCTGTACAGTATTTCTGCTGTTTGTGGAATATTTTCCATACTCTCCAGCCAAAAGTTAAGATACGGTTTCGGTTGATGCTATATTCAGAATCGGGGCCTACCATTTCAGACCATTGTGTAACCGTAACTCTAGGACGAATAGGTAAATTATAGGCAGTAACTGTTAGTGGAAACAGGTTTAAACATCAGCACTTATGTTCACCTTCCAAAAATGGATAGTCTGACTGGAAAATGTTAAACCAGTAATAATTGATAGGGGCAGGTCATGTTATTTAGGTTCAAAGAGAACTAACAATATTGTTTATTAGTTGAGTCCCATGGAACCCATTGAATCCATGAATTTATTTCTGATACTCTGGAGTAATCTTTAACTATATGTTTAGTATGATGAACTTTGAATTGTAAGTATTTATTTGACATGTGTTTTTCAGATCCAGCCTTTTACTACATAGCATCAGTAGCCGTGTCGCATATGAATCTACGCTGGTGGGCTGAACCATTTGCGGGCAAGTTGCACCCCATTTTCATAATGGTCATGATATAGAAGTTTGAGGTCAATGGTTCCATAAGAAATACATTGACAATTGATTCTTTCTATTTATTGTGACCTTGACATTTGACCTGGTGACCCCAAAAGCAAAATATAGATCAGTGTTGCATAGTAGAAGTTTTAGGTCAGTTTATTTAACACTTTTGTAAGAAGTTTTGTTAGAAATGCCCAACAGTTCCCTCTTTTGTATGTGTCCTTGACCTTTGACCTGATAATCTATGACCTACAAAGTAATATATGCATTAGCTAGTTTGCCTAGTTTGAAGTTCATAAGGTAGAAGTTTAAGGTCAATTTCTTAAACATTTCCATAAGAAATTCATTGACAGTTGATTCTTTCTATTCATTGTGACCTTGACATTTGACTTGGTGACCCCAAAAACAAAATATAGATTGGTGATGCATAATAGAAGTTTCAGGTCAGTTTGTTTAACAATTTTTAAAGACGTTTTGCGAGAAATGCCCATTAGTTGCGTCTATTTTGTTACAAATGCCCAACAATTGCCTCTTTAGTATGTGACCTTGACCGCATCTTCATAAATCAAGGCTAATATTCGTTCCTCTTATTCAGCCTTGATACATGTCGTCAAGAAATCGTGCCACAAAATGCTTAAATTTCATTGGATGCGATGAGGTCTGATTGCAACGAATCGCAATGCTCCTTATAGATTCCCTTGTTATTGTAAACAAAGATGGCAGCGTCAGCGTCCGTGGAAACATGTCGTGTTTGTCACAATATGTTTAAAAAAAAAGGTTTCGGCGGTTAATTTTTGATATTGCTTTCAAGATTGTCACATGTTACCGATGCTGTGATTGGTCAGCGATGTCATCGTGTAAGGGACATAATCGGTGTTACAAATTTTCTTCCAATAGAGGGCGCTAGTAGTGGATATCAGTAATCTTGAGTACATGTATGAAGGCTGAATACGAGGAACGAATATTAGCCTTGATTTATGAAGATGCCTTGACCGTTGACCTGATAATCTATGACCCACAAAGTAATATGTGCATTAGCTAGTTTGCCTAGTTTGAAGAGACAGGATTATAATAACACTATTCAATGATTTTGGTAAAAGTAAACCTGCTTCAATTTAACGTTTTGGCAGTTACTCAATTTGCAGTGGTTACCATGGTAACAGATTTTTAAAGTTATAAACATGAAATTATTTTAAAGGACATTTAATATTCTTATGGTATGTGTTTATTTGAAGAATAATTAACAAAAATGTAGCAACAGTAACACTTTTAAAACTGTAGTTAATGCTGAAAATGCTGGGTTTTTTTGTGATTTTTATCCAGTAGTTCCAAATCAAGTTGTTGGCAGTAACATTTTTTTATCTGTTTAAATCGGAGAAATTCTGGACTGGATGATGGGTTTTCTTTATCAGGCAGTAGGGGAGAGACATAGCCCAGTGGTAAAGTGCTTGCATGATGTGCGAACGGTCTAGCATCATTCTCTGTCATTGGGCTATTTCTCGTTCCAGCCAGTGCACCACGACTGATATATCAAAGGCCATGGTATGTGCTATCCTGTCTGGGATGGTGCATTTAAAAGATCTGTTGCTACTAATGGAAAATTGGAGCGGGTTTCCTCTCTAGGACTACATGTCAAAATTACCAAAAGTTTGACATCCAATAGCCGATAATTAACAAATCAATGTGCTCTAGTGGTGTCATTAAACACAACAATCAAACTTATCAGGATGCAGATGTAGCCCAGATGTAAAGTACTTACATGATGCATGATCGATCTACGATCGATCTCCATTGGGCTCATTGGGCTAATTCTTGTTCCAACCAGTGCTCCACAGCTGGTGTAATAAAGGCCTTGGTATGTACTATCCTGTCTATGGAATGGTACATATAAAAAAACCTTTCTGCTAATCGAAAAAAGAATTGACCATTGAGTGGTGACGGTAGGTTTTCTCTTATTGTCTATGCAGTCCTTATCCTTTAGTCTGACACTACATAACCATAAATAAAAATGTGTTGAATACATCATTAAAATGAGTGCATCATTAAAGTAAAACATTTGTTCCTGCTTTTTCAGTTGGTTTAAGTGTGGTGCTGTTGGACGTTCCTTACGACATCATGGGTGTGAAGCTGTTGTGGTGGACGTGGCACGATGATGATCCCAACATCTTCGACCGCCACTATTGGGTTCCGTGGACCAGCTACTACTTCCACGCAACCTTCGCAGCTGGCTTTACATTCGTCTTCCATGGCCTTCGCAGCTTCTGCAGCCAGCCACACAAGTTCCAGTCCTCTGGGTACATATATTTTAGTCACTGTTTACGACTGGTGTGGGGCGCGATTTAGCTCAGTCGGTTGACCGCCTGCTAGAGGTGCTTGCATCACAGAATCAAACCTGCTCAGTGGATCTGTTCAACTGATTGGGTTTTTTCTTGTTTCAAACAGTGCACCACAACTGGTCAAAGGCCGTGGTATGTGCTTTCCTGTCTGTGGGACAGTGCATATAAAAGATCCCTTGCTGCATTAAGAAAATGTAGCGGGTTTCCTATATTGACTACGAGTCAGAATTACCAAATGTTTGACATCCAGTAGCCGATGATTAATTAATCAATGTGCTCTAGAAACAAACAAAACAAACTTTACTTTATGACTGGTGTATCAAAGACCATGGTATGTGCTATCATGTCTGTGGGACACAAGTACATATAAGAGATCCTTTGCTGCTCATGGAAAAATGTAGCAGGTTTCCTTTGAAATCTACTTGGCAGATTTACCAATAGACTGGTATATCAAAGGGCTTATAACCGTAAAGAAAAATGTGTTGAGTGCGTCATTAAATAAAACATGTCTTTCTTTTCTTTCTTTCCCCACAGACAGGAAAGCACAACCCATGACCTTTGACCAGTTGTGGTCTACTCGTTCATACGGGAACAAACCCAATCAGTTGAATGGATGCAATGAGGTGGTTCTTATAATAAAGTTTCCTCTTAATAGTTAAACTTCTTCAGTTATTCTGCACTATACCGGCCTCGGTGGCGTCGTGGTTAGGCCATCGGTCTACAGGCTGGTAGGTACTGGGTTCGGATCCCAGTCGAGGCATGGGATTTTTAATCCAGATACCGACTCCAAACCCTGTGTGAGTGCTCCGCAAGACTCAATGGGTAGGTGTAAACCGCTTGCACCGACCAGTGATCCATAACTGGTTCAACAAAGGCCATGGTTTGTGCTATCCTGCCTGAGCGCAAATAAAAGATCCCTTGCTGCTAATCGGAAGAGTAGCCCATGAAGTGGCGACAGCGGGTTTCCTCTCAAAATCTGTGTGGTCCTTAACCATATGTCTGACGCCATATAACCGTAAATAAAATGTGTTGAGTGCGTCGTTAAATAAAACATTTCTTTCTTTCTATTTTTCTTTATTCTGCACTATAAAATTTATTGTATATGCACAATTTACACGGATGCATATTTAATGCTAAGGTTTATTATCCTTTATTTGTAGGTTCATTCCTGAGTTTATTGTGGCGGTGATGACCGGAGTTCTGGCCATGCCGTGTGGCATGGTTCAGTTTCTGCCGGTGTACCATCCTCTACACGACCTGTACCACATCCACACTGAGGTGTGCGTTCTCCTGCTGCTCGCCGCTTATCTCCTCATCGTGTGGAGTGCCGACAGGGTGCGATTCCAAGAGGGACGGCCTGCCGGGTCCAG
Source organism: Gigantopelta aegis (assembly GCF_016097555.1). NCBI lineage: Eukaryota > Metazoa > Mollusca > Gastropoda > Neomphalida > Peltospiridae > Gigantopelta > Gigantopelta aegis. The sequence goes on from NC_054706.1 coordinate 35,486,452, forward strand.
GTGTAAGACAGTTAACACCATTGTTTTATGCCATATTTGCCTGTTTATTGGTTTTCATCCCCACCACAACTAGTTCTCTCACTGCAAATTAGTCATTTCCATCACACTCATGTCTTCTCTCTTACACAGTCTTCTCGTACACTCCAGTCCTCTTCATCACACCCCAATCGTCCATCATCTCCATTGCACACCAATCTTCTCTATCCACACACCAGTCATCTCCATCACAACTAGTTCTGTCAAACACACAGTCATCTCCATTGCACACCAATCTTTTCTATCCACACACCAGTCATCTCCATCACAACTAGTTCTGTCACACACACAGCAGGGTTCGTATGGGTCATGGAAATCCTGGAAAGTCATGGAATTTGTAAATGTCATTTTTCAGGCCTGGAAAGTCATGGAATTTTGATATTGGTCATGGAAAGTCATGAAAAATAAAACTTTATCTAAATACATTTTTTACTACATATATTTTAAAACTAATCATAAGTTTTAAATTTAAGTAGCAAACAAAAGTATAAGTATTTAAATAAATGTTCATTTTCCATGAAAAACGATCTATATGATATTAAGTGACTAATGGAAATACCTCAAGCTTTAATCATTCGTAGTACAAAGGATCAGCATAACTTTTATATGCATCATATTGAACAAAGCAAAGTAGCAACATTATTTACTTTACTGAAGTCACTTGATGCATGTAAAACACAAATGTATATTTTAATAATAGCCTGCTAGCAAAAACTTGCAAGTTAATTATTAACCATGACCTTAAAATTAATACGATCTGCATTTAAATTAAAGTGCAAAGAAATGACTAATTTCCTTCTTTATTTTTTAATTTTTTTAATTTTTTAAAAATTATTTGTATTTTATTTTTTTATTTTTTTGCTGAGAAAACAGAATGTATAATATTATAATAATCTTTATTATTAATAAAAAATTTTTTATTAATATCTAAAATATCAAATGGTATAAATAGTACAAAAAAGGTTCTATTTATAATTGAGTTAAAATTAATTCTGTACTTTTTTAAATTATGAACTTAGTTGAGATATCTCACCTGCAGTACTCAGAAGGTTCATATTACTATTTTTACTGAATAAAAATAGATACATTTGATGTCAGAATGAATGCATGAAACAGTTACACAAACATATAGTGTTTAAATAATGTACATGTGTATCAATAAATAATTAATAAGTTTTGTAATTTTAAGTTTTTTTTATTCTCTCCTCAGTTTTTTTGATAGTATGTTGTCAATAAATCCCTGTAAAAACAATTTGAAAGTCATTTTTATTTTTATTTCCTCCATTCTGCCATTTTGAAAAAGATTGCCTGTAAACCAACAAATCAAATTAGAGTGGCATAATACAGTAAAATACCTATAGATTTAGTCGAGGATTGTAAAAAATATTATTTCAAAAGGTCATGGAAAATGCCTTTAAGCAGTCATGGAAAGTCATGAAAAGTCATGGAATTTGGTTACTGATAAAGTGTATGAACTCTGCACAATCATCTCCATTGCACACCAGTCTTCTCTATCCAAACACCAGTCGTCTCCATCACAGCCAGTTCTGTGACACCGTCATCTCCATCGCACACCAATCTCTATGCACACACCAGTCAACTCCATCACAACTAGTTCTGTCACACACACAGTCATCTCCATCGCACACCAATCTTCTCTATCCACACACCAGTCAACTCCATCATAACTAGTTCTGTGACACGGTCATTTCCATCGCAAACCAATCTTCTCTTTGCACACACCAGTCATCTCCATTACAACTAGTTCTGTCGCACACAGAGTCATCTCCATCACACACCAATCTACACTAGCACTGTTTACTATAGTACTGTCGAAAATAGAATAAAAATGATTTTTGTCAATTATTTCTTACATGATAAACTGACATGTAAATATTTTGTAAATATCTATTTAATGATACTCTACCTAATTTAGAATTTACTTGTTTGGGCTCTCATTGATGTATAAGGTGGTGTTTACTCTTGAAATTAAAAGAAAGATGTCCGTAAACAGGTGATTTGTGCATTTTATTGGAAGAGACTATAACACATTTTGGTCAACATGTGTCAGTTTCATTGCTGTTATGTACAATATGTGAGGGACTGTTTCTGATGATGGTTTACCCCTATATCCCTCTCCAAAACTAAATTTTTTGTAGTCATTTATAAGTAACTTTTCAGCAAAACTGTAAAGAACAATTCTGAGTTTGTGATCTATTATACCGGTATTGAAAGTGCTATTTCAATGTTGCACAATGACAGCTATTGCAATTCATTTTCTTAATAAACTTTTGATTTAACATTTAAAGAAGACACCTTTAACTATATGCCCATAAATGATTATAGGAAATAATTTTATCTACTAGTAGAAAATACATTTTTATTGGAGAATCTTTATCACAAACAGATGCTCACATATAACTATGATATAGCACCTTTAAGTGGTTGCAAGATTGTGTAAATTTCGAATGTATTTATATCGAATTCATATTCACTAAATATGTTTGTCATAATTCATCATTTATGCTGCAATTTGAAATAATCAGTTAACTTACAGTTTTAAATTAAAAGTTTGTTTAAGGGTAAATGAAATTGACACATATGATCAAAATGTGTTATAGTCTGTTCCAATAAAGGTCACAAATTACCTGTTTACTGACATCTTTATTTTAATTACAAGAGTAAACACCACCTTGTACATCAATGAGAGCCAAAACAAGTGAATGCTAAATTAGGTAGAGTATCATTAAATAGGTATATACAAAATATTTACTTGTCAGTTTACATGAAAGAAATAATTGACGAAAATAATTTTTATTCTATTTCCGACACTACTATAGTCTGCTCCTTTACAACACATAAACACTTCTCATTACTTCACAAAACATTCATTGCCAACAAATACAGTTTTGAACCAAAGTATCTGGTGTTTTTTTCCATTTTACTGTTTTCTATTTACAGATAAATTTAATGAGGTAACGTTGGCTGTGTTCCTGCACTACCTTCTATACATTTACTTGGTGATCAAGGCTGAACCAAACAAGATTCGGTCTTTGGGTTTCCATCAACCTGTGGGATCGTGTACATCAGAGCCTGTTGCTGTGCAGACGCCATTTGGACATGTATGTCACCCTGTTGTGTTAAAACAAAACCTAAATTTTACCTATTTGTTGTGGCTCATTTTATTTCCTTTTTGTTTGTCTAATCTCGATTTAGAACCAAAATGTTTTTTGAAGAAAACATGCAAATTAATATTTTCGAACTTTTATTAAAGATTTTATGCAAAATTGTTGATTAAAATAGAGAATAGAGGCAGGTAACATATTTTTTTATTTTAAAACAAATTACCTGATGGCTAGGCTTGAGCTTATCAAACTTTAAAACCCAGACTTAAGACAGAGTTCGAACTTAACGACGGCGCCAACGGCAGTTGCTGTAGTTGCAATATGATTTGCCGCCGGTCAGTTTTTTGTCGATGGATAAAATTATTGCTGAAGGGACAATTTATGGTTTTTACATTTGTTGCAAAAGTTACAGATATAAACTTGCTGTAAGCAGGCTCAAAATTGGTACCAGTGAGCATTTTACCATTGGCAAAAACATTTCTAAATTGCCATTGGCAACAAATTCTTAAGTTGGAGCCCTGTTAAGACTTCAGCAAACACTCTATACTTAACTATGCTCACTATGGGTGAGACGTTATTAAAGACTTTTTTATTTTATTTCGACTTTTAAAGATTTACAAGCACATAGCTTGATAAAAGAAAGAAAGAAATGTTTTATTTAACGACGCACTCAACACATTGTATTTACGGTTATATGGCATCAGACATATGGTTAAGTACCACACAGATATTGAGAGAGGAAACCCACTGTCGCCATTTCATGGGCTACTCTTTTTCGATTTTCGGCAAGGGATCTTTTATATGAACCATCCCACAGACAGGGTAGTACATACCACGGCCTTTAATATACCAGTTGTGATGCACTGGCTGGAACGAGAAATAGCCCAATGTGCCCACTGATGGAGATGATCCCAGACCGACTGCGCATCGAGCGAGCGTTTTACCACTGGGCTACATCCCGCCTCTATAGCTTGATAAAATCGTGTTTGTGTTTGAAGTTCACACAAGTTATGCCAAGTCAAAGGATAGATCCCTGTGGTCAAGCCTTTTGATTATTTTCCACTTCAACGAGTGCTTCACATCTGGCATATATAAAAGGTTATATATGGCAGCATTTGTTTACAAGCCAACAAGACCTGTATACGTGAGCATAACATTTTCATAAGATTTAGTTCAAATGTGTGACGTCAAACTAATTTCTGCTAATCGTAATGAATTCATATTATTGATGGATGTGACTTTAGTACTACGATTTACTAAGTATCAAAAGGAAATGTTATTTTAGAAGGATAACTAGAATTCTCAACTTGTGTTCTTTAATATGTAAAATATCAACCTCGTCTAGTTAATCGGTATTTTTCTCGGTAGAGCCATGACAAATACCAATTAACATAGACTCAGGTTGATATTTTCCATGTTAAAAAACACTTGTGACGAATCCTCTATTAATTTGACTTCAGCATACCTTGATTTCAGTTTTTTTTTTTTTTTTTTTTACAGACACTTCAAAAACAGAAATATTTGTGTGTGGAAAAGTACTCTGAAGATTATTTTGACTTTCACTGTGTGAAAAAGCCTCCAGTGATAAACCAGGAATGGTACACCATCTGTGGAACTCCATTTGTAAACCATGTAGAATACATCCTTGTGGTTGCAGCATTCTGTGTGCTTGGTCTGTTCTGGTACTGGCAACTTCTGTTCAGATCCGGGGTATTACCACGGTCAAAGGTGGCCCACAGGAAGTTACATAGAGAATGATCTAAAATCATTTCCAACCAGCCACAACAGATCATTTCGAGAGTGTAGAATTAAAAAAAAAAAACTCCTTAGTAAAATTTTCAGCTTTTTCTACACATCAGTTTAAAAATTTTTATAGACATGGTTTGTATCGATTTAAAATAATTATTATAGTCTGTTGGTGTCAAAAGGGAATGGAGTGGAGTGGAGTAATGTTTAACGTGCACATTCAGAGCAAGCTGTTATAGCGCATGCCTGTCGTGGGCGCAAGTTCTTACGAAGACAGGGAATCGATGAACTGCCATTTTATCTCTACTGATGCTCAAATATTAAAATATATTGGACCGAATTTAATAAACCTGTTTTTCACTTACACGTATATATCTACATGTATTTACAATGCTTAAACACTTGCATTTAAGAAAAACAGGCTTCATAAAGTTGGCTCATTAAGTTTTTAACCTATATCAAGTCGCAGGACATTTTTTACAAAAAAAATGTAAATAAAAGTTTTCTTAACAAATTAAATTTTATGGGTTAAATCTCTTTTTGATGAAGGTAACTGATGAAATGGCCAAGGGAAAATAATTGCACACACCTTTCAGTGTATTGTTTTCAGTCACTTCACGTTCCATTTTGATACTGTACAGTACCAGCTTCCAATTTCTACAGGGCTTCTAGAAGTTTTGTAAAATACACTAGCCATAAGATTTGAACAATTTATTAGCCAACATTAAAAATTCATTAGCCCTACTTTACTGAATAATAGTAATAATCAAATGTGACCGAAAGAGGGGTATTGGACAAGCAGCTGTCGCGGTTTGAGAGATCAGGACTGGGATGAGGAGGTGGACAGCAAAAGAAGTTGAAAGATAGGAGTTGCTAGATCGGGAAGAAATGAGATGGAATTCAGAGGGGTAAAAGGAAAGGGCAGTGGGATAAAAAAACAAAAACAAAAAAACATTGGGGGTGGGGGTGGGGGTGGGGGTGGGGGCAGGATATTCATATTTACAAAATAGGACTTAACTAACATTTGATCCCAAAAATTCACTAAGTGTCGGGCATGGCAATGGGAGTTATTTACTAGCCCATCATTGAATATCACTAGCCATGGGAGTGTGGCTACCATAATCTAGAAGCCCCCCGAGTTCTGAAATTGCCCTTAATTTCTACTGTAGGGCTTATCCTACCTGTATGTCATTTTCTTCGTCTTAATTTATGAAATCCCATTTCACATTATTGCACATTTACAAGTGTGAAGGAAAGTATATGTACCCACCTCATAGTGTGTTCTGAATGTTTGTTTTAATTTCATGCATTGACAATTTTATTTTAATGCATATATTGGTTGCTTGAAAATAATTATTTTACTGAAGTGTTTGATACACAAATTTTGATATGAAGAGATCGACACCTTACCATTTTAATGCATGTTTAGAATGGGGTGTGGTATTATCATAATCATTAATGTATGTTTCAATCATGTGAAATTGGTGTGTGAATACAGACAAGTATATTGTAACGCTGTTGTTGTTTTCCGTTTAGTTTTTGTGCGCCGACCACCGTAAATGCAATTTTCCCCCATCCTTAACAGTATTAATTAATAAAGTAGTGATATTTATATCTGTACGAGATCTGATATTTATAAATGCTTTTTCCTCATCCGCAACAGTATTAATTAATAAAGTAGCCATAAGTTTTGTATGAGATCTGATAAGGCACAGAATCAATCAGAACCTCAGGAAATGGCATTTGTGAAGAAAATTGATAGAAAGTATAAAACCAGGCTTTGTAGCCAATACAAGGAAGGAAATGTTTTATTTGACGACGCACTCATCACACATTTTATTTACGGTTATATGGCATCACGCATACGGTTAAGGACCACACAGATATTGAGAGAAACCCACTGTCTCCACTTCATGGGGTACTCTTTTCGATTGGCAGCAAAGGATCTTTTATATGCACCGTCCCACAGACAGGATAGCACATACCACAGCCTTTGATATACCAGTTGTGGTGCACTGGCTTGAACGAGAAGTGGCCCAATGGGCCCACCAACAGGGATCGATCCCAGACCGATGGCGCCTCAAGCGAGTGCTGTAGCTGTACGACAGCTACGTCCTGCCCTGTGGCTGATACAAGTTAATGGATAGTCGCTTCATGTCTTATCACTTTGCTTTATAATGTTGAAGTCATTGTATTTTATATATACATGTAAAAGTTATTTAACTCAATGTCCCCTTCACATCCATTCCTCGACGAAGTAAGGGCTTGTATGTCTCAGCGACTTATAAGACTACAATACCATACATATACAGCTATTATGACCACTCAGTATCTCACCAGGGACATCTGGATATGGTTACCTAAACTGGGCAACACTTAAAGTTTGTTTTAACGACACCTCTAGAGCACATTGATTTATAAATCGGTCTATTGGATGTCAAACATTTGGTAATTTTGACATCTAGTCTAAAAAAGGAAACCCGCTACATTTTTTCATTAGTAGCAACAGATCATTTGCATGCATGGCCCCACAGACCGGATAGCACACCACAATCTTTGATATACCAGTCGTGGTGCACTGGCTGGAGTGAGCTGGGCAACAAAAAACAAAAGACGACTGGGTTGTTTGGGGGTTTTCCCCATCAACTACCTTTCATACAAATTAAAACAACTTGAGCCAGTGTCTTGTTACCACATTTATTCTTGTAATTTGTCATCAAAACTGCAGTCATAAGATATACACAACCAAACTATAGTAACAAAAGATGTCTGGGTAAATGGTTTTATAAAACAATCACCTGCAGAAGGTGAATTCCACGAACGACAAAATAACAATTACAAACAAGTTTGACAGCATCATTTTTTGTTTGGTTTAAATGATAAATTAACATATATAAATTCTGGGTAAACCAAAAAGGTAACAGGTAACAGTTTTTTAACTAGTTGATTACTGTTAACAATTATATTGTTTACAATATATTGTGTAGACCAATAATTAAACAGTTCATATAAAATGCATGAAAAAGCAAATCATAACTAATATTACATTTTAAAAAAGGATCAGAACACTGTGATATGTATAGATCCACAAAGTGGTAAAGATACCAAACTACAAACAAAACAAAGTAGATTAATAAAGCTAAAACAGGTTTCTTGCTAATGGTTTTGACCATAAAAATTCAACACCACCATTTTGAAAACTATTCCAATTGAATTTTGTTCAAATATCTACACAACAATAATTATGTCCATTTTAAAAATTGATCTTTTAAAGATCTGTGCACGTTTTGGATTTTAACGGCAAAGTGCAAAACATCTCCCTGCACAATTAGCATTCACAAACTTTAATTTGCAAACAAAATTTTAATAATTTACAAAACGTTATAGCTTATACGTTTTGTTTCTGTTTTAAGTCCTACATTAAACAAGCATTCTGAGAGTACTGCTAAAGCAATACATGTCCCCTTCTGAGGCCAACAAATATTTGCATCTACAAAGTTCAAAGTTAAAGTTTGTTTTCTTTAACAACACCACTAGAGCACACTGATTTATTAATCCTCGACTACTGGATATCTAATATTTGGTAAATGTGATATTTAGTCTTAAAATAACCCAATGGATCCACAGACGGGGATCGATCCTAGAGACGCTGTGCATCATGCAAGATCTTTACCACTGGGCTACGTTCTGCCCACTCCATAGTTGAAGGGCCAACTGTGTGAAGAATGAGTAAATCAACATGAAAGTCAAACTTTTACCTATAACAGTACATGATAAAGCTATAAACAATATCTAAAGACACTGCGAAGAAAACGTCTGGAAAACGAAGTTTTATATTTCCTAAGCTATGTACAAAATTTAGGATCAACATTTTGAGGCACAGAAAGTCCAGGAAACAATATGTGGGACAGACAACCAGACGGACAGACAGAAGGATGGAGAAGAAACCTATAGTTGTCTCGGGTTGGACCCGTAGGGACCTAAAAATCAAAACTCGACAAAAAACAAGTCACTTATAACTATCATAGCAAGACAAAATAATTACACATGTAGTCTCTAACAAAACAATGAACAAAACATAAAAACAATGGACAAAAGCAGATATACTACAATGGATACAGTGTCTTGTTTGGCAGGGCCCCATTCCACAAAGCGATCTTAGCCCTATGATCACCTTATGTGCATAGCTACCTTATGCACTAAGGTGATCTTAGTGCTAAGATCGCTTCATGGAACAAGACCCAGGAAAGCCAGTGAGAATGAGTTGCTTCTGGAATGTGAACACCGTGGCTACGAAACATTTCAGCAAAGTCCTACCAGACTGGTTCGTAATGCAGCGCAAACTTACTAATGATACCAAAGCACCAAAGTTCAGAAAGACTTGAGAGAAGATGAATGAATGCTCTATTGTTATATTGGAATAAAGCAACTCCTTAGTTAGCTGTCATTGTAACATGTTTTTGACTAATGGAGCCCTTTTTAACAACTAAGGTTACCTATTAAATATATTGGGCCGAATTTACAAAACCTGTTTATGACATATGCGTGTAACTACGTACATTTACAATGCTTGAACACATGTTTAATAAAAACGGGCTTCATAAATTTGTCCCATTTTGTGTTCAAATATTAAATGTTTCTGGTTGTTTTAATGTTACAAAGTTTGTTTTGTTTAACGACACCACTAGAGCACATTAATTGATTAATCATCGGCTATTGGATGTCAAACATTGGTAACTCTGATAGTCTTAGAGAGAAAACATGCTACAAGGGATTTTTTATATGCACTTTCCCACAGACAGGAAAGCACATACCACAGCCTTTAACCAGTTGTGGTGCACTGGTTGGAACAAAAAAAACCCAATCAATTGAAAGGATCCACCGAGGTAATTTGATCCTGCAACACAAGCACCTCAGGTGAGTACTCAACCGACTGGGCTAAATCCTGCCCCCTGGTTGTTTTAATGTTGTAGTAGTTTAAACTAGATTTCACCTCCAAATGATTTTGTATGTAATATTATACAAAAAAAGAGAGAAAAAAAGGAGATCAAATTGAATTTGAGCGACGACAAATATTAAGACAATCAGAAACACATTAAATATATGATCCAGTGATATTCTAAACAAGAAATTTAATTTTGTAGGTTAGTTGTTAAAAATGCTCCGAATCATCTAACAATGACAGTAACTTGGGACAGTCCATTTAATGGTTAACTTTTTAATAAAATTGTCAACTATGAGCTAGTTTAAATTTAATTACTGTAGTTGTAATAACAAGTAAAGCGTGTTACTCACACTTTCGCTTTCACACAAGTACATATACTATTAAACATTCCAAACAAGGATGACATCATTATTCATGTGACATCATTCTTGATCATTTTCAGTACATCACAATAGAGTTGCAGTTGAAGGGGAAAATCAGACAAATTATGTCCCCATTCAAGGGAGTTAACTCAATATTATTTTCCACTTTTTTGCAAAAAGGCAATTTAATGCAGAATTTTCAATATGTTTAGTAAAATTAAAATAGCCTTTATTGGAAATGAAAACATATGTATTGTTATCTCCTGATTTTGACTACAACTTGGTAAAATGTTGGGGTTTTTTTCTGGTTTTAATTTTATTATAAAGTTAACCTCTTTAATGCATATATGAGAACAGCAGTATAAATATTGTGGCGAAGGGAGGGGTTGAAATCAGTTTATTATTTATGCTACCAGCAGTTCTTTTAGCGACCAAATAGTTATAACAACACAGTTACACATACTAAATTTGTTGTGCACAAAATTACATGTATAAAACAGAAATCTGTATAACATACTGAATCAAAAGATATTAAAATATATTATTTTATGGTGATAATCTTTTCAAGAAGTTGTGATATCCATCACCCTTAAAGACCGGTTGGCCTAGTTCTCATGAATAAAAAATATGACACAGTGCAGAAATCCAAGAATAAAAAATATTAAGATTTTTTTTAGAACTTTAAAATTAGAACTTTGAGATAACATGGTTTTACATCTACTCTTAATGCTGTGAAGGACATTTATTTATTTATTTATTTATTTGGGGGGGGGGGGGGGGGGGGGGGGGGGGAAGGAGTGGGTTCTCATTAATTTTGTACTTTTAATTATTATTTAGTAATTTTTAAATATTAATTGTAAAAATGTTTGGGCTCAATTTACTTTACTTTAAGTGTATTTATTGATTGATTGATTATTATTATTATTGGTGGAAGTAATCTAGTTTTTAATTAATTTATTTATCTATTTATTTCAGTTCACCTCTAAGAGGGGTATTATATTTGTAATCGAACACTTGATTTTTTACTACAGCATAGCTTTGCGTTACAGATTTCACAAATATATATATAGAAAAAACATTAACTCATGACCCACCATATTATTCATAAAAGTACTCATGATGTGACAAATAAGGCTCCTGGTACGTCACACAAATAGTTTTTTTTTTATCTTGTTATGTTTTCTAATGAACACTTTCTGCTGTTTTCACTATATTTGTTCGTCTCTTTCTCTATCAAACTCCTGTTACAGAAAGTGCACTCAAAATGTATACAGTGTTAACTTCTATCTCATTATTTGTTTTCATACTAGCCACACAATATGTAAACCTGGAGTCAGTTACGGTACAAAACATAACATTTGGCATTTTTATAAGCAAAGAAATCACAGGGGAAATATACATTTGGAGTATAAATGTAGATTTGAACATTCACTTAGTGCATAAATATTATAATATTACAAGTAATTTGCAGTGACTACATTACAAATTATGACTCTAAACTGCCAGGGACTTAAAGACCGGTTAGCCTAGTTCTCATGAATAAAAAATATGACACAGTGCAGAAATCCAAATATTAAGCATTTTTTTAAAGTGAAAATTAGAACTTTGAGATAACATGGTTTTGCATCTACTCTTAATGCTGTGAAGGACATTTATAATATGCTTGAATGATATTACACCCTGGCAACATTTAAAGATTTTGTTTTTCTTAACACTGAAAATTTAACTTAAAAACAGAAATACATTTTTGTTAAATGTTTGTAACGAATATGGCTTAATTAAATCTACTAAAGCATTGCAGAAACGTGGTGTATATCCATTGACACTACTCATTAGATGTTTGTAACATAACATACTGTTAAGTCACATGGGTGTTCTACTTCAATGCAATTATCTTAAATACCACGTGGGTAAGCATTTATCAGCATTTTCATATATCTCACACTATTAAAATGAACCCAGATTTTTAATGGGATATGGGGAGGGGGGGGGGGGGGGAGGGGGGGGCACAAAGAAACCTTCCAGCCATAGAATGTATGATAGCACCTATACAGCTTTGTTACAAAAATGAGTGATCACGATCACATTTATCTGTTTTTTCATTGGTACCAGTTTCCGCATATTATCTATTTGTCCGTCAAATGTGAGCTTTCACATATTGTCTATTTGTCCGTCAAATATTAAAATCAGATGGTGCTAACAGACCTGTCCATCCCTGCTTCTGCACATTTACATTGTGCTGCAATGCAATCGACTTTGATGGATAACATAACATATTGTGAAGCGGGTGCATATGACACAAAACAAAAACACAGATCAATTTGACCATGGCCTATGAATGTCACAAATCTTGACTTTTGAAAAAGGCAAAATAACAGAAATTCAGTTCAGATTTTTAACTCAATTACGAATATAAAAAGTACAATAGTACAGAGTAAAAACCTTTAAATTTTACTGGGACTTGGCCTTCATCAATATTCATGTGCTATTTGTAGAAGTCATACTAGTTGCAGAATATGCCAAAAGTAATTGGCATCTTTGTAGGTAACAAGTCTTTTTTTCTGTGAACCCCTATACAGCCAGATTAAAAGTACTTCATCTCAAAAGGACAAGACAGTGCATAAATTCAATAGTGAATAAATTAAATATTTTTAAAACACTAATAGCACTATGTAAATATTGTATATATTAAAAAAACTAAACAGTTTTATATCTTGTTTTTGGATGGCACGATCATGATGTAAATATATGGAGATTTTCCATAAATGAAAATAATTCAGCGATGTTCTATCAAGTGTATCTTCCAACGACCAAGTTCTGGAAAAATGGTGCTACCTAAAAGACAAATTACAAGTAATTATTAAGTATAATGGAACTAGAAAACTATTTGAAAACTTAAAAAAAATTCAGATGTATTCAAGAGTATTTGAATGTAATGTTAACATTTAAGAATATTCACATTTGAATGGTTTCTAAACTGGGTTGGATTTTTTTGTTTGTTTCTTTTTACCTTTGTAAATGATTAATGCTGGTTTACACTGCTTGTTGTTTCAAACAACTCACCTTTTTACCTTTGTAAATGATTAATGCTGGTTTACATTGCTTGTTGTTTCAAACAAGACTCACCTTTTTACCTTTGTAAATGATTAATGCTGGTTTACATTGCTTGTTGTTTCAAACAACTCACCTTTCTACCTTTGTAAATGATTAATGCTGGTTTACATTGCTTGTTGTTTCAAACTAGACTCACCTTTTTACCTTTGTAAATGATTAATGCTGGTTTACATTGCTTGTTGTTTCAAACTACTGTATATCTTTGCCTATAAGTCAAATTTTTTTCACCCAAAAATTATTTTATAACTTGGGGGGTCGACTTATAAGAGGGTAAAAAAATTTCACCCAAAAATATTACCGTTTTGGGGATTATTTTACAAGTTTTTGTTGAAGTATGCCCTGTATTTATACTCAAATATGTTAATTTGACAAATTAATTTTTTATAACCTATTTTTTGGAGCATAAGAACGGTTTTGGTTATGCGAAAAGGCGTGCGATCTCACTCACATGTCAAGACAACAGTCCACTTAGTTAAAATAAGTCATCACTAATAGCAAAAATGTAAACAATACTAACTACCTGTTGCCTGAGTTTATTTTGAAATCTGGTCACTGGCATTAATGGTTGTTCAAACAATGTTTTGTCGATGATTAACTTCATAAATATTACTGAGCTTTCCCTCAAAATAGCTTAGACTGATCTCAGCAGTTCACTAGGGACACACATCATTTCAACATTTGGTACAAAAACCAGTGTACTTTCCAGAGTTATCCTCCTTACATGTATTAATATGGCGGCAAAACATGTGATTAACTTATTAATCTTTCAGTTTTATCGTAGTGATCTGTTGTCAGTGTTGATAAATAACGTTGTTGTCTGTACACAAAACCATGCTGTACAGTGCCATACGGTAACAGTCAAACAGCTTTCACTATCTACTAAGGGAATATTTCGTTTTGATGCTATGTCATTTGATTGGAATATTGCGATGTACAAAACGTGAAAACCGAAGTTTGTAAAATAATGTTCTTTTGTTCAAATAGTGTACATTGTTCTCATGTACTGAAAATAAGAAATACTTCAATATTAATAAGTTCTTTTTCATGGGTCGACTTAAACGGGTCAATAAAAAAATACGTTTTCAGGGCTTGAAATTAGGGACTCGACTTATAGCCGAGATCGACTTACAGGCGAAGATATACAGTAGACTCACCTCGGCTGTATTATTTAATGCATCTGTAATCATTTTTTCGATGTTCCTCATCATCGACACCTTCTGCTGGGATGTCAAGGGATAAACAATTTTCTCTACTGGGCCTGCCTGAAAAACAAACACAAAATTTAAGATTTATCAATCTAGTATGAGGAAAAAGCATCAACCCCTAACAATGCCGTACTAGATTCCTGAGAAATAAAAACGATCTTGTTAGCAGGAAAGGAATGAAAAGGAAATATTTTATTTAATGACGCACTCAACACATTTTATTTACAGGTTATATGGCATCAGACATGATTAAGCACCACACAGATATTGAGAGAAGAAACCTGCTTTTGCCACTTCATGGGCTACTCTTTTCGATTACCAGCAAGGGATCTTTTATATGAACCATCCCATAGACAGGATAGCACATACCATGGCCTTTGATGTACCAGTCGTGGTGCACTGGCTGGAGCGAGAAATAGCCCAATGGGCCACCGACGGGAATCGATCCTAAACCGACTTCGCATCAAGCGAACGCTTTACCACTGGACTACGTCCCGCTCCTTGTTAGCAAGAAATCATGATGATATGACACCCCAGCACAAAAAATACATCAGCTATTGGGTGTCAAACTATGGTGAATGCAAAAAGAATGCCATGATGATAGGAGGTATCCACCTTATCTCTTATGGGAAAGTGTTTCAGTTTCAGCAGTAGTTTTTAAGAGTCAACAGGGCAACTTAAATATTAAAAAATAATGGCGTTAGTCGCCCAAATAATATTATTTGGGCGAGCTTCTTTAGAGCTATAACATATGAAATTAATATTAATATTAATATTTGTATTGCATATACTGATTTCACATTAAAATCTTGCCGTGTGGTTCATGGTTCATTTACCTTAATTTGCCAACATCCATTATTATTTTTTGGGTCACCATATTTTTTGGCGAGTTTTGAGCCCTAGTCAACACATGTCAAATGTGACAGAGGACAGGATAATATCAGAAACCCACTATATCATAGAGTTTCTAGCTGCAATGGCAAATAACCCAATGAGTTAACTTAGAGGATTAACTTGTCAACTCATCACACCTAACAGAGTTACAGCCTTCTCCTAATCTGTAATAGTCGCAACGGGGCAGAACGTGGCACAGTGGTAAAGCACTTGCCTGATGTATGATAAATCGAGCGCAGATTCATGTTAAAGGAAAGCAGGCCTAAGAGTAATCACTTCTATGCATTTATGCAGGACGATGACTAACGCACTAACAATTTTATAAGTCACAAAATTATGTCATCTTTAGACTACTGGATTAATTTTTGACAAAAACCACGTTGAGTGGGTACAAGTTTGTAATTTTTACTGACATATATTCACTTATATGTTTTATAAATACATAAAATAAAGTTCATATATGAATCGGTAAGTATTATTTTCATGGGTTTTTGTAATTTTTATGATATTTTATATCAGTTAATGGCAATTAAAATGAGGCAAAAAATAAAAAAAGTTGCATTTACTTATGGGCATTTGTGGCCAGCTGTCCAGTATTTATGTCCATTATTCTCGATTACAGTGGTTTTCTGACCAGAATGTTTTTTAAAAATGAACTACGATTCATACGGCAATATTTGGTGATTTTCGTTGTTGTTAAAACAATCAAATTTATTATCAAATGAACTGTCACAATCAGCTATTTATCCTTGAAAATGACCGAGACATGTCGCCACTGTTGTCAAGTGAAAATACTTGCCGAAAACCACTTTGAACACAAAATTCCAAGCTATTATCCACAGAAAAACAACAAACAAAAGCTAGCATGCTGTAGAATAAACTGTTTCCTGTTAAGAAAAAACGTTTCCAGTGAGTGTTGTGTGCAAAACAGCGGGAAATATGAATTGGGGAATGCACAATATACAGTGTACAGTATGTCGACTGGTGTGACGTCTGGTGAGATATCTCGCCTGCAGTAGTCAGAAGGTTAAGCTACCAAATCCAATCCCATTGACAATAGTAACATATGTGGCTAAAACTCCTACCTGCAGCATATCAATCAACATAAAAACCAAGGATATAAATACTACAACCCCACACCCTTAAAGTGAATCGGAAACAATTGGGAGTCAAGCTGCTAATTTCATTTCAAGCACAAGGCTACTTGATACAGTGGTACTAGATGAAATAAAATTGCATACATTTTTTTGCCGCAATGAAACTAATTCTTTTTACAACCAACACACTCACATTTATCACCAATCACAGGACTTGAGGTGTTAACTGCTCTATCAAAATTTAGGTGCACCTAAAATTTTGATCCAGTTATTTGGTTTAGTACTAAGTACATGTATGAGAATCCAAGAGTAACACGGCTCCACACTACTTGTGTAACATTTGATTTCAAATTTGTCTTACCTTGTACCAGAAGTTAACAGACAATGTGTTGCCAAGACCAGGCAATGATTCCACTTGGTGCCACCTGAAAGTCAAGCAATGATATTTCATTTGCAATTAATAAAGGTAATAGTTACCTTCCAATATATCATAACTTGCAGATTATACCAAATTTTCAATAGAACAGGTTTTAAACAACTAGCATAAAGGAAGGAAGGACTGTTTTATTTAACACATTTTAAGTAGGGTAATGTAGCGTTGAACATATGCTTAAAGACCTCACAAATAATGAGAGAAAAAACACAATGGGCTGCTCTTTTTGTTTATAGCAGCAAGGAATCTTTTATTTACACATCCCACAGTAAGGATAGTACATACCACAGCCTTTGTTACATCAGTTGTGGAGCACTGACGGGAATGGGCCAACCAACAAGGATCAACCCTAAACATCAAATGAGTGCTTTACCACTGGGCTACATCCCACCCCTAGCTACATCCCACCCCTAGCTACATCCCACCCCTAGCATAAAGGAAGGCTCATGATGTTATTTACAAAATCTCCAAATTTGGACTAATCATGTTCAATTATCTAAATTTTCTTTACAATAAGTCTGCCAAAACACAAACTGCAGAATTAGCATATTTAATTAGCCTTTATTGTAGAAAATTAAATTGGTTGCATATTTTATTACATATTTTAAACACAATTTGCTAAATCATTAACTATTACAGTGTGGTAATATATCAAACTCTTGAACTTTGCATTGAATAAACAAACAATATCTAGGGATAAAATTTCACCCACAAATCAAATAATCTGTAAAAATAAAATGTAGAAGTACATAACTTTGAAAATAGTGTAGGATTAAACTGATTCACTGTAAATAAAACTCACCAGTATGTTGGCAAGAAAAGTACATCCCCCGGACCAAGTACTGTCTCTAACCCTTTCAAATTTCTGAACTTGGGAAACTTTTCAAAATCAGGGTTGTCAAAATCAACCTATAAAAGAACATTCATTATAAATTTAGATAAAAAGATCTGAAAACAAAAATCAGTGAAATAATCAAGTCATTATAAATAGGTCCTGGTGATTTAAACAATTTATAAATTGTTGGTTTAACTAAGAAAATGCACAAAAAGCTACTTATAGTACTACAATTAATTATGGAAACATATTTTCACATTGCCTTTATCAACTGTGCAAGATGGACATTATATCTAGATAACCATATAATTTAAGACACGGTGAAACCTCTCAAAACTGGACTCTCTGTAAACCGGAATTCCCTCAAAACCGGACTTTTTTCATAATTCCCTTTTAAATATCTGTGCAGAAGAGAACCTCTGTAAACCGGATAAGCCTTAACACCAGACTTTTTACTTGGTCCCAAGCGTGTCCAGTTTAGAGGAGTTTCACTGTACAAGTTAATATTGATGGTAATAAAACATTAGTGGTAAATGGTAAATGTGATGGTGGTCTTTTCCTGAGCATACAGATTTATAGTACTATTTAACCCTTATTGTAAAAGTACAATAATTACCTGACTTTGTCGGTCATGTGGATGAAAAACTGGATATGGATAAAGACATTCAAACATGTCCTGATCAAACAGAAGGAACCGTTTGTATCCTTTGATCTGAGCAAAGAAATTCTGCTGTTCATCATAATGACAAGGCGTTATTACACCTGAAGATGAATGAGAAAGAACAAACTATGTTTATACATATTATCAGGATAAGACATCAGAAGAATGTTTTTGGATTTTTAAATTTAAATTTAGAAAATAAATCAAAAAAAAAAAAAAAAAAAAAATTAAATTACGATCTAAGATGAAAATCCTAAAGTACATCATGTATGTAGTTTCATTGATTTAGGACTTAAAATTTTATAAAAAAAAAGAAAAAAAAAAAGGAACTGATAAAATTTAAAAGGACTACTAGAGTATCCTGAGTTTGCAGCCATTGTAGGATGTGTCCAGCTAACAAAGTCTTTTTGGTGACTAAAATTACATATTAAATACATTTTCTTGTATATCCAATGTGTTTGAGACTGTGTGCTAATGTTTATAGCAGTCAGTTTTCATTTCACTTTGCATTATATATATTTTCATTTTTTTTGTAAAATCTGGTTTGTGCTACTACAAATATTAGGATGACAACAAACACCTTGTTTATACAGATAGTGACAGTATGCATAAAAAGTTTAATATTATATATTTGAATTAATTAAAAATATGACATACCATCCATTCCCAAAAACAAAAGATTGGAGGTAAGAGTTCCCCATCCGTTTTTCTTCTGCTGTTCCGTGATCCAGCTCCAGTTGAACCCCATGAAATCAAAAACAATTTGCGTACCAACCGTGTCATTTAATCCTTGCTGCAGATAATACCTGTTGCAGAAAAAATAGCACACATTCTTAATTGTATTCTGTGAAGCAGCAAAGCACCAATAAAAAAAACTGACAGAAATATTCTATGATCACACCATTTAGCCCTACAGACAGTCCACTTATTATACCATTTCAAAAGAATGATAAGTTTAAATGGTACAGACATAATCCAGACAACTCATAAAAATGACAGGACTCTCCTTGACAGATGAAAAGTGGCTTGTGCTTGTTTCATACTCACAGAAGATAGAAGTAGCATTTCTGCACTCGCCCATTTTGCTTTATCTGTGGTTGTGATGCTTATTGTTTTTTAGGTGTATAAACTGCACTCCTTATTCAGGGGACAATATTTCAAAATTTTAGTCAACCAGAAGTCAGTTTACGTCAGTTTCACTTAGGAAACCCATTGTTCGGTCATGTGAATATAGTTCTCGTAACAGGTGAATTAAGCCTACCTAATCGTAAAAAACTTGTCAACTACAATTCTGTCCTACATTGGTGGTACAAAAACAAACTGATTTTCACTTTTATTACTGATATATGGTACTTTTAATTTTAGAATGTAATTGTTCACCATGTAACAGATTGGCGGTTCTTGTGATTTTAAAGTTGCGTAACCGACACACGAACAGAACGGTTCTCGTAAAATATTGTGCCCAGTTATTTGAAATTTCTCACCTGGAATGGAGGCCTGAATTACTTAACTAAGTGTGTAACAATACATAATTTTTGGTTATATTATGGTGTCTAGACACTGTTATGCGTCAGTAACATTAATGATGTCTTCTCCATTTTCCGACACACTCAGCCATTATCAAGGCTATGAATCACATCTGTACATTTCTTGAAAAACAAACCTTACAGTGAAACCCCTCTAAACCAGATATCCATGGGACCAAGTAACAAATTTGGTTTGACGGGATATTCGGTTTAAAGCAATTCTTTTCATTAACAATATTTAAAACGGGATTAAATATTTTTTCCAGATTTTAGTGAATTCTGGTTTACTGAGGGTTCTGTTTTGAGGGGTTTCACTGTATATGACTTGAGAAGCAGTTTTAGGAAAAGTAATATTATCTAAAATTAACAATACAACAATTTAAACAGAACTATTATGCTCCATACTATATTTACTGAGTAGATCACAGAAATCTCCATACTATATTTATTGAGTAGATCACAGCAATATCCATACTATATTTATTAAGTAGATCACAGCAAACTCCATACTATATTTATTGAGTAGATCACAGCAACCTCCATACTATATTTATTGAGTAGATCACAACAACCTCCATACTATATTTACTGAGTAGATCACAGCAAACTCCATACTATATTTACTGTGTAGATCATAGAAATCTCCATACTATATTTATTGAGTAGATCACAGCAACCTCCATACTATATTTATGGAGTAGATCACAGCAAACTCCATACTATATTTACTGAATAGATCACAGCAATATCCATACTATATTTATCGAGTAGATCACAGCAACCTCCATACTATATTTTCTGAGTTGATCACAGCAACCTCCATACTATATTTATCGAGTAGATCACAGCAACCTCCATACTATATTTATTGAGTAGCTATCTCCATACTATTTAACTGCGATCGTGACAAACTCAATACCATTTACCAGGCAGATGATAAACTCCAGATTACACTAACACCATACCATCTCTGTAAGCACCAGCGATGACCAAACAAAGCTATACATAATAATGGCAAACTCCATATCATTACAGCTCCACAATATCCCGAACAACACAAAGATGTTTAATATTCATACCATTTAGAATTATTTTTGTCTTCAATTTTGTCTATAAACTGATCAAACGTCATTTCCAAATGTCTTGTGGGTGGTTTGAAATTGGGCACAAATTTCAGCTTTTTGTCATCATAATATAGAAACTTATGCGAGTCTGAAGTAAACACAGTAAACTTTCCATCTCCAATGTGTGTGCGGAGGAAAGCCTCATTCCAGTGAAGAGCCGATGTCACCAGATTAGTGTCTGTTAACACAACGGGTTGCTGAAAATATACAAAATATATACATTAGGGTATGACAAAATCCAATCTAATTAAAATTAAGTCCACTGGTTAATTACTATTACCTGTGGATCTAACAGCACCCCGTTCGAGCTCATGTCCAGTTAACCTTTCATTTGACCAATCAAAACCTTACTTGCAAAATCATGCCAGTGATTTGAAAAGAATTTGATAACATTCAGGATTATGCCGAGGGTATACGAAATGATTTGGGTGAATTACGAAGTATGCCAGAAACTAATTTCAATATAAAATTTTATATAAAATTGGTTTCAAGATGAAAAAAACAAAAAACCTGTGATGGTATAGCCATAAAATCTGTTTAATCCACAGTTTATTACTGCACTTTTCTCCCTGTGTTTTTAATGTTGAAATAGACCAACAAGTTCGCCTATTGCATAAATAGTCTCGCCCGATATTTTTAGAATTTGTATGCACCCGAATAACACTATAAAAGGCGATATTTAAATTGTTATTTATAGATGAAATGTCACCTGGACATGGGAGTCCATGCAATGCTGTTGGATCTACTGGTAGACCAGTAGATCTAATTTTAATCACATTCGACAAAATCTTTTTGAAAAGTCACTAGCCAAAGGCCTAGTAGGTTTGTAAATTCCATTAGCCTACCAAAAATACAGCATGTGCCCAAATTTCTGATGAATTACAACAAATTTTATATAAGGCTGAAAAACGATATCAGTTTCTGGGAACCCAACCCCCATAGTACTTAGTACCTTAGTTTTTCAATATACACCAGGGCAGAAAATATAATTATTTGGGTGATTAACGCCATTATTCTTTAATATTGAAGTCGCCCAAACAGGACTTTGGTTGCATTTGGCGACCTGGCCACAGGCCGTTTTGAGACCTGGTACACATGTATCATTTTAAAAGTTTTTATCATTTTTATTATTAATATGTAGGTAAAAATTTATCTCAACCCGAAGAGGTGAATGAAGTTTCAAAAATAAATTAATAATAATTTTTTTTTTTTTTTTTTTAAACTGACCTACTGTACATATAATTTTCTTTTCAGCATAATTTTGACAAGTTTGATCCTAATTTGTTTTCACTAGCCCATCGGGCTACTGGGTTTGTATTTCTCACTAGCCCGTGTTAAAAAGCACTAGCCCCATGTGTTGGGCTAGTGGATTTGTCAAACTCAGGTACATATACCAGGTACTCATAGTAAGGGGTCATTCAGAAATATAATAATACTAATAATCTTTATTTAAAGAAGGCAACACATTCAGTACAAGTAGAGACGGGTCTATCATATGGCCTTCTCTAAGTTATATCAAACAGTTAATACACATTTATAAACAAAATTCCCTCAAACCCCAATAACATGTATAATAGTTGCATACATTGCAAACAAGGCATCAGATATACAAACTCAGGTGGTCTCTCATATATTTGTAGGCCAATAATGAGGCGGATAACAATATAAAAAATATCAACACTTTCATGAGCCAACAAGCCATCCTCTTTTGTTTTCAGTACTACCCAGGGGACAATATTTCAAAATCTTAGATAACCGGAAGTCAGTTCACGCGAGTTTTACTTAGGTAACCGATTGTTCGGTTACATGAATATAGTTCTCGTAACCGATGCGTTAGGCCTACATAATCTTAAAACACTTGAACAACGGTTCTGTGTTACACTGGAGGTTGAAATGTATTTATAAACAATTGATTTTCACTTTCATTACTGATATATGATACTTTTAATTTTAAAATGTAATTGTTCACCACGTAACCGATTGGTGGTTCTCGTGATTTTAAAGTTGCATAACCAACACGCGAACAGAACAACGGTTCTCGTGAAATATTGTGCCCTGCTACCCATTCCTGTCTCCTTAAAGAGCACTTCAATGTTTTTTTAATAAGGCATATTTTTATTGTAAGTTTTGTTTGTTTTAATGTCTTAATGTGCTGTATTAATCAGTACATAATATTGTAAATTTTATTCAGTGATGTTCATGAAATTAATGTATATATTTATGTTATTGTTGTTCTGTATATAAATGTATGTAATTTGTTTATTGTAGGTGTTGCGCAAATAAATCCTTATTCTAATCTATTCTTATGCATTAACCTCCCCCACCTCGACCCCTAGCATAGTTTGAATGCTCATGAAAATGATAATAATTGTTTAGAACACATGCATTTTTAATCAACAACTATTTGATGTTCAACATACAAATGTAGTTATCGCAACCAGACCTGTCAACCCTCCCGGATTCCGCGGGAGTCTCCCGGTATTTGATCAAATCTACTTTCACCTGTGCGGGAGACAGTTTCTCCTGTTAAATGACATTTCTGTAAGCATAAAAAAAAAATCGATCCTCTTTTGTCAAAATAACAGAAGGGAAGTAACTCTGCCTTTTTTTCTTATTCGGAAAATGTCGACTACTTTCGGTTTTTGAGAATGTAACAGGCCGAATTGTCCCGACTGTTTAACCTTCGCCGAAGTGAGAATTGTAGGATAGCCTATTTATATTGTTAAAAAAGCACATGGAGTTTATAAAATGATGTGTTATTATAATGTTTGTTGTCCATCGTAATGGCTACGAAGCATGTTGCCGCTAATTCAACAGGCTGTGTATTGACATTCAGTGTTGCCATATAAAAAAAAAAAACTATCCAATTTAGTTCTAATAACACCTCTGAATTGTAAAATGTCTTCCCACTGGATTACATAATGCAACTATGACGAATCTGAACTGCCAGACTCTTAGTTGACAGCGATACACACGATGCATGTTAAAATCACATGTCACAGCAAGACAACGAAAAGACCAATTAGCTGTATAAACATACTTGTGTCAGTTAATTTTGTATGTTTGTGCGGTAAAATGTTGGTTATAAGGGTACACTTCAAGAAATTAGTTTTGTACAATTAAAAAATGTTGTTTGACATTGACATAAAGTTACTCACGGAAATGGGTATAATTCCGGTATATTTCACACGACGTCCGTAATGAGGTTTTACTTATGATTAATGAAAATACAATGTTTATTGCATCATTATAATGATTTTAAGTAAGTACCACGCGACCGTTCCTCATTATAGTAAAAACTGAATATTAATTTATAAGATTTATATAAATTTGTCTTTGGTACTTAGGTACACTAACCACAAATGATAATGTAACGCAACCTGTAAGGCTGTAAGTGTAATACCGTAAATGTACTAATTAATCTTTTTATTTCTTGTTCATGTTCTTAACATTTTTGGATAAAATATATGATTTTTTTTAAATATGCATTAAATCATAATAATATTTAAACTTAAAAAAAATAAAAAATAAAAATATAAAAAATTAATATATATATATATTTTTAATGCCAAGATCTAAGGTTAAGAAGTATATATGACATTATAAAGTATTCATATAACTTATTGTAATAATGTTTTTTTTAAATCTTGCGATTTTGGGTTAAATTGTGTGAATTTAAAAAATCTCCTGCTTTTTGACAAAATCTCCTGCTTTTTCAACACACACCTCCTGCTTTCTCTTGACTAAAGGTTGACAGGTCTGATCGCAACATATATAGCAGAGTATGAAATAGTAATTAAAATATGGCTTGTTATTTTAATTGTTTCAAACTGCAGGCCAAGAGAAAAATACTAACAAATGATATGGCCTGCAGACCCTGCAATTTAAGGGAATCCATCTCTATGCCTCCCCATCACCACAATCATTTCATTTCAACTTATTTTCGTGCTTATATTCAGTCAAGTTTCAAGCACGCTGTCCTGGGCAGACACCTCAGCCATCTAGGATGTATGTCCTGGGCCCAATTTCACAAAACATCGTAAGCTGAGTTTTGCACGTAAACGGAAATCTACGACTAAATCACAATTCCTATTACTATTATAATTCAACGAATATAATTTGAAGAACACACATTTTTATTTTATTTTGTCCTTACAATACTCCAGCTTCCGTAATGATGTAATTTTCTGTGTGAAATAGATGCCAAACACTTGTAAACGCATGCCCGGTATAACTGCTAGTAGTAGATGTAAACTTATGATGTTTTGTGAAATGGGGCCCAGGACAATGAATTAGTTGTTAGTGGTTAGTGAGAGAGAAGAAGGTGTAGTGGTCTTACACCTACCCATTGAGTAGTTAAAACTCGCTCTGGGTGGGAGTGATACCGGGCTGCAAACCCTGTACCTACCAGTCTTATGTCCGATGGCTTAACCACACCACCACCGATGCCAATACCACAATCAATCTAGTTGAAGGAGAATAATTGTTTGCTCCCTAAAAGGATGTGAATTTATATATGGTATCAATATGGCAATTTATCTTTAACGACTCCCCGTAATCTATGTTAGGGGAGCATTTAAACACTCGCCTCAATTTTGTTTTTACATTACATTTTAACTTATTTTCGTGCTTATATCCAATGAAGGTTCAAGCACGCTGTCCTGGGCACACACCTCAGCTATCTGGGCTGTCTGTCCAGGACAGTGGGTTAGTTATTAGTTGGTTAGTGAAAGAGAAGAGGGTGTAGTGGCCTTACACCTACCCAATGAGCCC
Source organism: Gigantopelta aegis (assembly GCF_016097555.1). Lineage (NCBI taxonomy): Eukaryota > Metazoa > Mollusca > Gastropoda > Neomphalida > Peltospiridae > Gigantopelta > Gigantopelta aegis. The sequence continues at coordinate 35,512,328 of NC_054706.1, forward strand.
TTAAGAACCCTCTCTAGGATGGAACCGGTACCGGGCTGCGAACCCTGTACCTACCAGCCCATAGTCCGATGGCTTAACCATGGCACCACCGAGGCTGGTTCTCAAGTTTGTTCACATACTTTCTGGGCTTGCTAAAATTAAAACAGCATGGGGTGCTTGTGTTTGTGATAGTGTAAGTTAAATTAGGACCTCTGAAATGTACTTTAGAGCATTATGGAATTAAACCGCAAGAGTCACAAGCTTTAATAGCAGAGGCCTTGTTATGTGACATCAAGGAATTTGGTGGGACAGGACATTGCCCTGTGGTAAAGCACTTGACTGATGCATGGTTAATATAGGTTCAATCCCTGTCAGTGGACCCATTGGGCTAACAGGACCGATACCAAAACAAATGATTTAATTACATCAAATGGATTTTTATGTTAAAACATATTAGGACCATATATATTTGGCAAATATCTGTGCAGTTTTGACATCAGAAGTTATGACCGTCATGAAAAATAACAGACTGATTGCATTGGGGTTTTTTCAACCATTCTCGCTAGTGTACAACCTGTGCAAATATTCCTAAATATTTTTTAATGACATATGTATAAATAAACTGAATAAAAAGAAAAGGTTTGTATTTTGTGTTCATGCAGCAATAATTAAATTTGCGTTACATTCGTTACAATTTAATGTCATCCCATTGGTCCAGCCTTGGCAATTGCTTGATGAATGTACAAAATAACGTCAGGGAACGTCATATCTCATAACTTTACTTTAAATTAGTACTTTGTCTTATTGAGCATTATTATTTTAAGAACAATAAAATCTGAACTTTTAGTTTTATTAATTTATTAGTAAGTATATTTTACATTTAATTATAAGGATTGTCTGTTATTTATTTTGTGTTCATCTGGGAATGAACAAAAAAACATTATCCACAAACTAACATGAGAATGGCTTTGCTGATTCAGAGTTTGCAGATGATTTTGTTTTTGTTCGTACCCTGATGAAATGTATATTAAACAGACTTCCATTATCAAATAGTGCAAAGCAATGCTGTATAACAATTACATTATCAGTAAAATGGTCACTGTGGAAACAAGACTGCAACCACTTTTGACAAGCAGTCCAAAAATACAGCATGTGCCCAAATTTCTGATGAATTACAACAAATTTTATATAAGGCTGAAAAACGATATCAGTTTCTGGGAACCCAACCCCCATAGTACTTAGTACCTTAGTTTTTCAATATACACCAGGGCAGAAAATATAATTATTTGGGTGATTAACGCCATTATTCTTTAATATTGAAGTCGCCCAAACAGGACTTTGGTTGCATTTGGCGACCTGGCCACAGGCCGTTTTGAGCCCTGGTACACATGTATCATTTTAAAAGTTTTTATCATTTTTATTATTATTATGTAGGTAAAAATTTATCTCAACCTGAAGAGGTGAATGAAGTTTCAAAAATAAATTAATAATAATTTTTTTTTTTTTTTTTTAAACTGACCTACTGAACATATAATTTTCTTTTCAGCATAATTTTGACAAGTTTGATCCTAATTTGTTTTCACTAGCCCATCGGGCTACTGGGTTTGTATTTCTCACTAGCCCGGTGTTAAAAAGCACTAGCCCCATGTGTTGGGCTAGTGGATTTGTCAAACTCAGGTACATATACCAGGTACTCATAGTAAGGGGTCATTCAGAAATATAATAATACTAATAATCTTATTTAAAGAAGGCAACACATTCAGTACAAGTAGAGACGGGTCTATCATATGGCCTTCTCTAAGTTATATCAAACAGTTAATACACATTTATAAACAAAATTCCCTCAAACCCCAATAACATGTATAATAGTTGCATACATTGCAAACAAGGCATCAGATATACAAACTCAGGTGGTCTCTCATATATTTGTAGGCCAATAATGAGGCGGATAACAATATAAAAAATATCAACACTTTCATGAGCCAACAAGCCATCCTCTTTTGTTTTCAGTACTACCCAGGGGACAATATTTCAAAATCTTAGATAACCGGAAGTCAGTTCACGTGAGTTTTACTTAGGTAACCGATTAATCGGTTACATGAATATAGTTCTCGTAACCGATGCGTTAGGCCTACATAATCTTAAAACACTTGAACAACGGTTCTGTGTTACACTGGAGGTTGAAATGTATTTATAAACAATTGATTTTCACTTTCATTACTGATATATGATACTTTTAATTTTAAAATGTAATTGTTCACCACGTAACCGATTGGTGGTTCTCGTGATTTTAAAGTTGCATAACCAACACGCGAACAGAACAACGGTTCTCGTGAAATATTGTGCCCTGCTACCCATTCCTGTCTCCTTAAAGAGCACTTCAATGTTTTTTTAATAAGGCATATTTTTATTGTAAGTTTTGTTGTTTTAATGTCTTAATGTGCTGTATTAATCAGTACATAATATTGTAAATTTTATTCAGTGATGTTCATGAAATTAATGTATATATTTATGTTATTGTTGTTCTGTATATAAATGTATGTAATTTGTTTATTGTAGGTGTTGCGCAAATAAATCCTTATTCTAATCTATTCTTATGCATTAACCTCCCCCACCTCGACCCCTAGCATAGGCTCATGAAAATGATGATAATTGTTTAGAACACATGCATTTTTAATCAACAAACTATTTGATGTTCAACCATAACATGTAGTTATCGCAACTAGACCTGTCAACCCTCCCGGATTCCGTGGGAGTCTCCCGGTATTTGATCAAATCTACTTTCACCTGTGCGGGAGACAGTTTCTCCTGTTAAATGACATTTTTGTAAGCATAAAAAAAAAATCGATCCTCTTTTGTCAAACTAAAGAAGGGAAGTAACTCTGCCTTTTTTTCTTATTCGGAAAAATGTCGACTACTTTCGGTTTTTGGAGAATGTAACAGGCCGAATTGTCCCGAGACTGTTTAACCTTTGCCGAAGTGAGAAATTGTGAGATAGCCTATTGATATTGTTTAAAAAAGCACATGGAGTTTATAAAATGATGTGTTAATCTATAATGTTTGTGTCCATCGTAATGGCTACGAAGCATGTTGCCGCTAAGTTCAACAGGCTGTGTATTGACATTCAGTGTTGCCATATAAAAAAAAAAAACTATCCAATTTAGTTCTAATAACACCTCTGAATTGTAAAATGTCTTCCCACTGGATTACATAATGCAACTATGGACGAATCTGAACTGCCAGGGACTCTGAGTTGACAGCGATACACATGATGCATGTTAAAATCACATGTCACAGCAAAGACTACGAAAACGACCATTAGCTGTATAAAACATACTTGTGTCAGTTAATTTTGTATGTTGTGTGGTAAAATGTTGGTTATAAGGGTACACTTCAAGAATAGTTTTGTACAATTAAAATGAATGTTGTGTTTGACATTGACATAAGTTACTCACGGAAAATGGGTATAATTCGGTATATTTCAAACGACGTCCGTATGAGGTTTTACTACGATAATGAAAATACAATGTTTATTGCATTTATTAGACTGCAACCATTTTGACAAGCCGTCCAAAATACAGCATGTGCCCAAATTCTGATGAATTACACAACTTTATATAGGCTGAAACACGATATCAGTTTCTGGGACCCAACAACCCCATAGTACTTATTACCTTAGTTTTTCATCAGACAGCCAGTACACCAGGGCATAAGACAATATAATTATTTGGTGATTAACCGCCATTATTCTTTAATATTGAAGTCGTCCCAAACAGGACTTTTGGTTGCATTTGCGACCTGTCCACAGCTCGTTTTTGAGCCACTGGTACACATGTATCTTTAAAAGTTTTTTATCATTTTTATTATTATTATGTGTAAAATTTATCTCAACCTGAGAGGTGAATGAAGTTTTCAAAATAAATTAATAATAATTTTTTTTTTTTTTTTTTAAACTCCTACTGAACTATAATTTTCTTTTCAGTCATAATTTTGAACAGTTTGATCCTAATTTGTTTTCACTAGCGGGCCGGGACGGAGCCCATGGGCTACTGGGTTTGTATTTCCTTTCTCCTAGCCCGGTGTTAAAAAGCACTAGCCCGCATTGTTGGGCTAGTGGATTTTCAAACTCAGGTACATATCCCAGGTACTCATAGTAAGGGTCCATTCAGAAATATATAATACAGCTAATCTATTTAAAAGAAGGCACACATTCAGTACAATAAGACGGGTCTAATCATATGGGTGCCTTCTCTAAGTTAATCAACATTACTACACATTTATAAACAAAATTCCCTCAACCCAATAACAATGTTAATTAGTTGCATACATTGCAAACAAGGCATCCTTATACAAACTCAGGTGGTCTCTCATAATATTTTGTTAGGCCAATATGAGGCGTATCAACAATAGAAAAATATCAACACTTTCATAGAGCCAACAAGCCCTCCTCTTTTGTTTCATACTACCGCAGGGGACAAGTTTTCAAATCTTAGTAATAACCGAAGTCAGTTCACGAGTTTACTTAGGTAACCGATTAATCGTTTACATGAATAAGTTCTCGTAACCGATGCTTGGCCTAATAATCTTAAAACACTTGACAACGGTTCTGTGTTACCTGAGTTGAAATGTATTTTAACCCATTGAGTTTCACTTTCATTACTGATATGATACTTTTTTAATTTTAAAATGTAATTGTTCACCACGTAACCGGAGTTGGTGGTTTCTCGTGATTTTAAGTTGCATAACCCACACGCGAACAGAACAACGGTTCCGTGAAATCTTGTGCCCTGCTACCCATTCCTTCTCCTTAAAGTCAGCACTTCAATGTTTTTTTTAATAAGGCATATTTTTATTGTCAGTTTTGTTTGTTTTAATGTCTTAATGTCTGTATTATCATTACATAAATATGTAACATTTTATTCATGATGTTCATGAAATTAATGTATATATTATATGTTATTGTTGTTCTGTATAGTAATGTATGTAACTTTGTTTATTGTAGGTGTTGCGTCCAATAATCCTTATTCTAATCTATTCTATGCATTCCTCCCCCACCTCGCCCTATCATAGGCTCATGAAAATGATGATAATTGTTTAGAACCCCTGCATTTTAATCACAACTATTTGCTGTTCAACATACACATGTAGTTATCGCAACTAACCTGTCAACCCTCCGCGGATTCCGTGGGAGTCTCCCGGTATTTGAATCAAATCTACTTCACCTGTTCGGGAACAGTTTCCTGTTAAATGACATTTTTTTAAGCATAAAAAAATCGATCCCTTTTGTCAAAATACCAGAATGAAGTAAACTCCTTCCTTTTTTTCTTATTCGGAAAATGTCGACTAGCGTTCGGTTTTTGAGAATGTAACAGGCCGAATTGTCCGCGACTGTTTAACCTTTGCCGAAGTTAGAATGTGAGATACGCCTATTTATATTGGTTAAAAACGCACATGGAGTGTATAAAATGATGTGTTTAATTATAATTGTTTGTTTCGCATCGTAATGGCTGGCTACGAACATGTTTCCGCTATTCAACAGGCTGTGTATTGACATCAGTGTTGCCATATAAAAAAAAAAACTATCCAATTTAGTTCTAATAAAAAAAACACCTCTGAATTGTAAAATGTCTTCCCACTTGATTACATAATCAACTATGACGAATCTGAACTGCAGACTCCTGAGTTGACAGCGATACACCATCACATGATGGCATGTTAAAATCACATTCACAGGCAAGACTACGAAAAGAACCATTAGCCTGTAAAACATCTGTGTCAGTTATTTTTGTATGTTTGTGTGTAAAATTTGGTATAGTACACGTCAAGAAATTATTTTTGTACAATTAAAAAAATGTTGTGTTTGACATTGACATAAGTTACTCACTAGGAAATGGGTATAATTCCGGTATATTTCACACAACTTCCGTCCTGAGGTTTTACTTGATACTTACGATATAGAAATACAATGTTTATTTGCATATTAGAATGATTTATTTAGTACCCACGCCACCGTTCCTCATTATATAAAAAACTGATATTACTTTATAAGATTTATATAAATTTGGTCTTTGTATTAGGTAGGCCTACAACACTAACCACAGATGATAACCTGTAAGGCTGTAAGTGTAATACCGTAAATGCATTCCTATTACTTTTTGTATTTCTTGTTCATGTTTTTAACATTTTGGAATAAAATTATATATTTTTTTAAATATGGCATTACCGTATATCTTCGCCTGTAAGTCGATCCGTCTATAATAAGTCGAATCCCTATCTCAGCCCTGAAACTCTGTATTGTTTTATTGACACCCTTTATAAGGTCGACCCATGAAAAACAAGTTTAATATGGAGTATTTCTTACTATCAGCACTGAGAACACTAATGTACAATATCTTAACAAAGAAAATATTTTTACAAACTTCGTTTTTCTACGTTTGTACGGTCGCACCTGCCAATCAACTACATAGCAGCCCAACGATAATATTCCCCTTAGTAGAGAGTGAAAGCTGTTTGAACTTGTCACTGTATGGCACTGTACACAGCATGGTTTGTGTCACAGACAACGAAACTTTATTTTATGCAACGCTGACAACAATCACTACAAAACTGAAAGTACATGTTTGCCGCCATATTATACATGTAAGAGGATAACTCTGGAAAGTACACTGGTTTTTTGTACCAAATGATTGGTCCCTATGGCTCTTGAACTGCAGTCTATTTTAAGGGAAGCTTGGTAATGTTGCATAAGTTAATCACACCGACAAAACATTTTTTGAACAACCTTAATGCCAGTGACCAGATTTCAAATAAACTCAGGCAACTGTAGTTTACGTATTGTTTTACATTTTTGCTATTGAGTGATACTGTTATTTAACTAAGTGGACTGTTGTCTTGGTATGTGAGTGAGATCGCATGCCTTTCCGCATACCAAACCGTTATAATGCCGAAAAAAAGGTTATAAAAAAGAAATTTGCCAAATTAAGATATTTGAGTATATTAGAAATTTGTTTCTAATTCATTATTATTCATACTTCCCTAGTGCTAGCACAACAATATGCTTTCACCTGAGCTCATACCTACACACTGCAGAATTCCTCCTCCTTGTCTCCGGAATATGCCAATGCTATCCTTGCAGGCTACCTGTAACAGTCATTCTCGGTTCAAAGTCGCACCCACCGAGGTAACGCAATCCTCATAGGGTGGGTGGGAGGTATCGTTGTTGTGCTAGCACTAGGTAAGGTGTATGAATACTAATGAAAATTTAGACAAAAATTTTCTAAATATCTTATTCAACTTACGTGGCAGCCACAACAAATTGGCTATAACGGACGTGGCAATGGACACCGTTAGAGCACGTGAATTCAACATTAATGGGAGGAGGTAGAAAATAGAAGGACTTACTACCCTTACCAAAAAGCTCCTTGAAGTAATGACATGGAGGATAGGACGAACACACGGACATACGGTAACAAGGAGGCAAAAAAACTTTTGCGGGAATAAATAGGGGCTTCCCAAAGAAAACATCATCCCCAATGAAAAGGAGGAAAAAAACATCTCCCAGGGCGAGGAAAAACGGTAGACAACACTGACAAAAAAACCCCTCCCTCAGAAAAGAGTTGGAGTGTTAAACCATGTCCGAGCGTGCATCGATGGCCGTGGACGGAAAAGAGGTCGACCCCCCTTTCCGTGGCCCCTGCGCACAGACACGACGTGTGGAGGCCGCAAGGGACTGTCTGGATTCCTACGCGTTACCGTCCGTACCAACCGCACATATCCCTGGAAATAGAACACGGTCAAAAGTGGTGCCGTCCTTTCCACAAACCCCTGCATTCATGACTTTTATAATATATAAAGAGGTCATGAAAAAAAAAAAAAATTTTTCAGGGAAGCAGAAATGGCTTGGATTCCTCATGTGTTTGACATAGAGAGAAATTCCGTAACACTGATCACCGCGCCATCTGCTCATATGCTAGCTTGATGGTAGATGATATCCAGCGAGACAAGGCATTTTTGTTGACATCACCCGGCCTTAAGGGTATAAGAAATAAACAATGTCTTTTACCTGCCGCCTGGTTTTTCGTCCGCTGCCAAATAATACGTCAATGCTCTCAACCGGGCAAAGAAAGGCAATCCCGAGTTATCAGAGGACAGTGTATCGAGATAAACTGTGAAAGACAGTAGGTGGAAAACTCTTCCCGGGGAGACTGGTTTTTGTGAGCAACAAGATAGGGTCGGTACGTTAAAGCTGAGCAGACCCGTACGGAATTGTAAATAATCACCAAGTAATGCACAAAAGCATGTACTCTCCACTGATCCGACGACAAGCAGCTGCCAGTGAAACCCGAAAAAACAGAGTCTTCCACGTACAAGGCACGAAGCTAGCAAAACTCAACGGCTCATAAGGCGCACCCTTAAGAGCATGCCAACACCAGAAAGGCATTCCATTTCGGAATAAGGAAGGTCGTTTCACCTGGATTGTAATGATTTAAGTAAATCATGCCAACACCAAGTTGGTAGAAAAGTCACGACATCCACACTGTTTAAGAGTAGTGAAAATCGCAGCTTCTGTGACTTTTCACTGTCGTGACTTTAAGTTTCCTTTTCCTTTCTTGGACCAACGCAAGAGTACTCCGCTAAACTCGTTGACAGTAGGCGGGAAGGCGATCGAAATCCCAGTGCGTTCGTCCAACGAACCCACATTACGCCAGTGACACTGATAAACCGACTTCGGCTAGTAAGTTGCGCTTTTGCCTGAAGATGATGATGATGCGCAATTCTTGTCGAAAAACCTCCCCCCCTTGCGTCGCAAGGAAGCCCCTGATAACCTCCACGCGTGAAACCGGAAGAACATCCGGCTTCGGATGCCACACCGTCTGACTCAGTCGCTGGCTGAGTAGATCGGACAACATGGTAATCGGAACGGGACTGCCACTAACAGGAGCTGTGGAAAACCAGGGCTGCGCCACCCCACAGAGAAGGGGCTATCAACGTCGCGTGACAAGGTTCCTGGACCACTTTGGGTCAACACCTTGCCGGAGTAAGACAGGAGGAGGGAAGGCATAAAAATCCAGTCCCGTCCAATCCATACTTAACGCGTCGTACTCCAACGCCAATGTGTCCGGTACCGGGGACACGAACACCGGCAATTAGCGTGTTCAACCGTGGGTGGGCAAAACATGTCCACCTGTGATCTCTTTGAATTGCCCACACCCGAAAGAACCGCTGCGACCTTACCCTTTGTTCAACATCCACTCGTCTGAAACAGGGTATGTCGATGGGGAATCTGCTCCCCTGACTGAGGGCCCAATCTGCCTAACACATTCACCCCCCCGGATGAAAGGAATGTGTTTTTTTTCGCCCACAGAGTGGTCCCTAGTTGGTTGTCGCAGAATTCCAAAATCGCAAAGAGCTTTGCCTACACCCAAATGGTGCTCCGATTTGGTTCCACCCCAACGATTGAGATATGCCACTAGGACCGACCGTATTGTTGTCGCCGCATCTCAACAGAATTCGACGGTGTCGAAGAACACACACCGGAAATGAAGACAGGCACGATGCACTGCCCTCCATCTCCAACCAGTTGATAGTATGAAGCTTCCTCCGCTCGGAGAGATTCCATACCCCCTGAAAATGTTGTTGATACAACAGATGCGCCCCCGTACCCCTGCCCAGCGACGCATCCGTGAACAGGATCAGATCCGGAGCAGGGGTTGCAACGGAACCAAGATAGGGACATGCACTTGTCCGACAGGCACTCCTGTATCGGGATGAGTGAACCATGGGGCCCAGGCAGGCACTATCGTGTCCCAATTGTGACCGTCCCACCGTGGGGAACAAATGGCCACTGGAGTGGTCGTTTGAAATCGTCTGAACCGCACGAGTCAGTGAGGCCAGAGATTCGAGGTGGCCCCAACACCACGTGGAGAGATCGTTACCGTAGTAAGTACTTTGCTCCCCCCCATCAACGTCGCGCCGACGTGTTGGAAATTGTGGATACGCGCATCGGTGGGACGAACCGACGCTACCACAAGGATCGAAGACCACTCCGAGATATGTGAAAATCTGAGCCGGCGTTAACTCCCGATTTCACCCAATTGGGGAATAAAACCCCAATTGGAGGATCGTGTCCCAAAACCAACCCGACATTGGTCTGACACTCCTGTTGCGACGAAGAGCTGGGATCAACAAATCGTCCCAGATATGGTATGCATTCGAACCCCTAACAAAATGAACATGACCTACCACCCGCTTTTAACCACACGTGTAAAAGCATGGGGACGACTCGTCGCCAAACCGAACGGGAGCACACACGAAACTCGTACGCTTTCCCGTCGAACAGGAAGCCGCAGAAACTTCCAAAAAGCCTTTGTGCACCGGGACATGGAGGTATGCGTCTTTCAGATCGATCGACACAGCCCACTCCCCCAATTTGAAGCAGGTTCCGGACCGGCGAATGAACCGTTTTTTCCATTTTCATGGAAGGAACATCGACGTAGACGTTCAGTGGCTTCAAAATTAGTATGATTAGGTCTCCATTCCCCATTTTTCTTCCGGGCGAAGAAAAGATGAGAATAAAAATCCCGGAGTGTCCAAGAACTGACTCTCTGGAATGGGGCCCCGTGTCGAGAAACTCGGCAATCATACTCTCCCACTAAAACGCGCCGATCCGCGGACGGTAACGGCGGCATTCTCGGAGTGGAAGTAAGAGGGGGGCTCGAAGAAAAGGGGTATTTTGTAACCGTGTGTCGAAACGACCGACAGAACCCAGGGGTCGAGACCAGGCAGCTTGCACCAATTTCGAAGGAAATGGCGGAGCCTGCCCCCCACGGGTATGGTTGCTAACCGGGAAATCCGTACCGCACACTCCGAAAGCAAACTGCCGATCGTTCACATACCCTCACCCCAAACCGCTTACCAACCCGTAGGCGCAACGCCTTTGGTGGACTGAGAACGGAACGCGCCAGTACGACGTTTGCCGTCCTCGCTTAGCGGAAGACGGGTTGTTACCTGGTTGCCTCCTACGTGTCAGGAACCCTAGGGATCTGAGACGACTGTAAAAAAGCAGCCTTTTTTACAGGAGGAGGCTTTGAACCGCCGAAAACGTGGACCGACGTTTACCAGAGGTTGAGGGTCGAGTGGGACTGTTCGGGACTGGTCGCCGACAAATCCTTGTCTAGGACAATATTAAAAAATCGGGACCCGCCAGGTAATGGTCACCGCCGTAACAAAAGACTGTTCGCAAACAATCGGCCGAATAACTGAGCGATATGCTTAGAGGCTTTTGACGCCAGCCTCCAAACAGGCCTTTCGCCATCGCGGGAAGGCTCCTCGACAGCCTTATAAAAGCCAAGCCAAATAGGAACGTACCTAAATGGTTATTAACCTGGAACATCGACTTAGCCAGCGTGTTCGAACGATTTCCAGATCCGCGGATTGGCAATGACACATGCGGCGATGGGGAAAAAGCGGCTCGGGACACTACTAGCGGGAACGACCGCCGGATGTTCGAGAAAATCCGCCCCCCAACGTCTCATAGGAGTCGGCCACGAAAAAATGCGCGCTCCCGTAGGATTTTCCCGTAGGCAGTTGCCGTTGGGTACTCATCAACACTTAGGTAAAGAAAATAGCGCTCATCAACACCACTCCCAGGATACGATCACTGCCAGTGATCAACACATCAATGTCACAAAGTGAAACTGTGCGCTCCTGTGCAAGTGGTAAAACCCGACTCTCCTCACGAGGAGTGACCAAATTCAAAGAACGGTTCCCGAAGGAGACAACCCTTGAATGTAGGCTGGGCCCTCAACCTGAGGTATAGCGTCCCCGCATACCTGTCGGACCTGGTCCCTGACAAAAGCCAGAACCCGCCGGATAATCGCACTCCTCCTCTACCTCCGAACCGAAGTGAGAGAGAGAGCTGGGTCAGCGACAGAATCCGGTCCAACCGACGCTTCCTCTGAAGCCAGGTCACTGTCCACTGGATCCCGAAGATCGATATGGACTCCACTCCCCCTAATCGAGACGCCCCTGGGGCAGCGTCTCCCGAGACGGAAACAATAGGAACCGAACGACAATCCCTAACTGCATCGTCAAACTGCTGGCGAGACGCAGTTTCTGCTGGTTTTGGCGGAAAACCAGGGGGGGGGGGGGGGAGAGAGGAATGGGAGCCGCACCCGACGGTCCCGTCTGCGAAAGCAATGATCCCAACTGAGGCGAAGCGTTCAAAAAAAAGTTCCACAAAACTCCGAAACAACGTTTCCTGAAAGCCTAACGGTCGTTTCCTGCGCCAAGTGCGGAACGTTCGGAGTTTTGCGGCCACAGAGTACCCCCAGCCGAGGGGTATCTGCGCGAACCTCGTCCTCTATCGAGTAAAGTTCGAAGAGGTAGGGACCAAAGACGGTGCAAACTGTGAGGAGATGGTCCGTTGCTACCGAAGTCACCGGACCCTTGGGGTAAACATATGCAAACGGAGGACCCAAACGGGATGAGTCCTCCACCCAACGGTAAACATCGGTCGGGATGCCATCAGAGACGGATCCCGGCATCGGAACAACTGGCTCAGTTCGAAGCAAACTGGCAGAACTCTCCTCGGGCCTTGAGAATGATGAGGTGCCGAAGCGACTGTCAGCAATCAAAGCAAAGTCGGGGCCACCTGCTCTGCGGACGAAGCAGTGGACCTATGCACAACGGAGTGCATGTGCTCGGTAACCGATGAAGTCGTCAAAACCGAGTTGCCGCGACGACTCCCACCCTGCCCCCCTTCTGTTTGTAAAGGTAACCGTAACGACGATGGCGACGCCCGGACGAAGCCAAAACAAACAGAAGAAGGCGCCGTCACTAACGAAGACGGCTCACGTACCACGGTCACAATAGGAGCCCGGGGGGGGCCGCTCCCGAAGTATCTGTAACTGTACTCGTAACACGGACCGAAGAAGAAACACCCTTGTGTTTCCCCCCTTTCCGGACACTTTTCGAAGTGTCTACAGACTTATGGGACCTACCCACTAAGTCCGACTTGCCGACTACTGCCGAAGCAGACGACAAGATTTTGCTGGTACCCGAAACCTGAGTCTGCGAACCGAACCGAACCCACTGGTCAGGAGACCACGTGGCGCAGATCTCACACTGACGGTCTTGAGAAACAAGGACCGACAGTCCGGACACAACACGTGTGTGTCTTTACGTCGTAAAGGAAAATGGACAACCATCTCGCACACAAACTTTCCGTGCGCTAGCTGTCAACGAACTCGCGTCGGACATGGTAAATTCAACACAGAATTCCCAACTACCAACCGTATGTCAAGTTCAACCAAAAAAACAAACACAAAATTACAAGTAAAGAAAAGTTTTTGCCAAAGCTTAACAGGTGTTAACAGGTGGACTGCAGAATTGAGAATGAAGTTACAGGTAGCCCGTGCAAGGATAGCATTGCGCATATCCGGCAAGGGAGAGAATTCTGCAGTGTGTAGGTATGACTCAGGTTGAATAGCATATGTTGTGCTAGCACAGTAAGTTGAATAAGACTAATACAGGGCATACTTCAACAATAAAACTTGTAAAATAATCCCCAAAACGGTAATATTTTTGGGTGAATTTTTTTTACCCTCTTATAAGTCGACCCCCCAAGTTATAAAATAATGTTTGGGTGAAAAAAATTCGACTTATAGGCGAAGATATACGGTAAATCATAATAATATTTAAACTTAAAAAAAAAAAAAAAAAAAAAAAAAAAAAAAATTAAATATATATATTTTTTTTAATGCCAAGATCTAAGGTTAAGAAGTATATATGACATTATAAAGTATTCATATAACTTATTGTAATAATGTTTTTTTTAAATCTTGCCATTTTGGGTTAAATTGTGTGAATTTAAAAAATCTCCTGCTTTTTCAACACACACCTCCTGCTTTCTCTTGACTAAAGGTTGACAGGTCTGATCGCAACATATATAGCAGAGTATGAAATAGTAATTAAAATATGGCTTGTTATTTTAATTGTTTCAAACTGCAGGCCAAGAGAAAAATACTAACAAATGATATGGCCTGCAGACCCTGCAATTTAAGGGAATCCATCTCTATGCCTCCCCATCACCACAATCATTTCATTTCAACTTATTTTCGTGCTTATATTCAGTCAAGTTTCAAGCACGCTGTCCTGGGCAGACACCTCAGCCATCTAGGATGTATGTCCTGGGCCCAATTTCACAAAACATCGTAAGCTGAGTTTTGCACGTAAACAGAAATCTACGACTAAATCACAATTCCTATTACTATTATAATTCAACGAATATAATTTGAAGAACACACATTTTTATTTTATTTTGTCCTTACAATACTCCAGCTTCCGTAATGATGTAATTTTCTGTGTGAAATAGATGCCAAACACTTGTAAACGCATGCCCGGTATAACTGCTAGTAGCAGATGTAAACTTATGATGTTTTGTGAAATGGGGCCCAGGACAATGAATTAGTTGTTAGTGGTTAGTGAGAGAGAAGAAGGTGTAGTGGTCTTACACCTACCCATTGAGTAGTTAAAACTCGCTCTGGGTGGGAGTGATACCGGGCTGCAAACCCTGTACCTACCAGTCTTATGTCCGATGGCTTACACCACACCACCACCGATGCCAATACCACAATCAATCTAGTTGAAGGAGAATAATTGTTTGCTCCCTAAAAGGATGTGAATTTATATATGGTATCAATATGGCAATTTATCTTTAACGACTCCCCGTAATCTATGTTAGGGGAGCATTTAAACACTCGCCTCAATTTTGTTTTTACATTACATTTTAACTTATTTTCGTGCTTATATCCAATGAAGGTTCAAGCACGCTGTCCTGGGCACACACCTCAGCTATCTGGGCTGTCTGTCCAGGACAGTGGGTTAGTTATTAGTTGGTTAGTGAAAGAGAAGAGGGTGTAGTGGCCTTACACCTACCCAATGAGCCCTTAAGAACCCTCTCTAGGATGGAACCGGTACCGGGCTGCGAACCCTGTACCTACCAGCCCATAGTCTGATGGCTTAACCATGGCACCACCG
The DNA here is from genome assembly GCF_016097555.1 of Gigantopelta aegis. NCBI lineage: Eukaryota > Metazoa > Mollusca > Gastropoda > Neomphalida > Peltospiridae > Gigantopelta > Gigantopelta aegis. Next base: position 35,527,346 of record NC_054706.1, read on the forward strand.
AGGCTGGTTCTCAAGTTTTTTCACATACTTTCTGGGCTTGCTAAAATTAAAACAGCATGGGGTGCTTGTGTTTGTGATAGTGTAAGTTAAATTAGGACCTCTGAAATGTACTTTAGAGCATTATGGAATTAAACCGCGAGAGTCACAAGCTTTAATAGCAGAGGCCTTGTTATGTGACATCAAGGAATTTGGTGGGACAGGACATTGCCCTGTGGTAAAGCACTTGACTGATGCATGGTTAATATAGGTTCAATCCCTGTCAGTGGACCCATTGGGCTAACAGGACCGATACCAAAACAAATGATTTAATTACATCAAATGGATTTTTATGTTAAAACATATTAGGACCATATATATTTGGCAAATATCTGTGCAGTTTTGACATCAGAAGTTATGACCGTCATGAAAAATAACAGACTGATTGCATTGGGGTTTTTTCAACCATTCTCGCTAGTGTACAACCTGTGCAAATATTCCTAAATATTTTTTAATGACATATGTATAAATAAACTGAATAAAAAGAAAAGGTTTGTATTTTGTGTTCATGCAGCAATAATTAAATTTGCGTTACATTCGTTACAATTTAATGTCATCCCATTGGTCCAGCCTTGGCAATTGCTTGATGAATGTACAAAATAACGTCAGGGAACGTCATATCTCATAACTTTACTTTAAATTAGTACTTTGTCTTATTGAGCATTATTATTTTAAGAACAAAAAAATAATTCCAAATAAAATCTGAACTTTTAGTTTTATTAATTTATTAGTAAGTATATTTTACATTTAATTATAAGGATTGTCTGTTATTTATTTTGTGTTCATCTGGGAATGAACAAAAAAACATCATCCACAAACTAACATGAGAATGGCTTTGCTGATTCAGAGTTTGCAGATGATTTTGTTTTTGTTCGTACCCTGATGAAATGTATATTAAACAGACTTCCATTATCAAATAGTGCAAAGCAATGCTGTATAACAATTACATTATCAGTAAAATGGTCACTGTGGAAACAAGACTGCAACCACTTTTGACAAGCAATCAAATTCAAAGTAAAAATTAACAAATAAATATTATCAATTTATCATCATAAATTATATCTAAACTGCAATACATTTTTCCATCAAGAACATCATGATAAAATGGATTAACACGAATTGAAAGTATGAAAACATTTTACAGAGAAAGGGATGTCTTTCTGTCTGAAATTCTTAATGAAGGAAGAAAGAAAATGTTTTATTTAACGACGCACTCAACACATTTTATTTTCGGTTATATGGCATCAGACATACAGTGTTCGAGATTAACGGTATCCTGATATCCCAGGGATACTAGAATTTAATTTTGGACACCAGACTTCAAGAACCCAGTATCCAACCGGGATACCATATAATGTAGTTTTTTGGGGGTTTTTAATTCTGCGTTTTATTTTTTTTCGATAAACAATGAAAGTCGGCATTTACTGGTATTTTCCAGCTCGTACCCAGTCTAATGCTATGCCATAATAGTATCTCCCCCAACTCATACCCAGTCTAATGCTACACTGGAGCAATAGCGGCGTAGCAATAGACTGGGAACCGCTAAGACACTATTGGTTTTGTTGGATGTTTCATCCCTTCAAATTTTATTTGAGATATTGATTCCACATCTGCAGAAAATTGATACAGGTAGGTTTATCATTAATAATGTCACAATCACTTGTAAATTACTGCTAAATATCAATTTATGTTAGTGTTATTCAAAAATAGATTCCCTTTGATTGCAAATTTCTCGAATTCCGTGATTGCAGTGTTGCAATAGACTGGGAACGAGAAAAGTGTCATCCAAGTTTGTTACGATGTTATTTATGAATTTCATTTAAATGGGATACTAAATTCTCAAGTGGGATACCAGATTTTGAAATGTTAGTATCCAACTGGGATACTGCCCCAAATTTTTAATCTCGAACACTGACACATAGTTAAGGACCACACAGATATTGAGAGGAAACCTTCTGTTGCCACTTCATGGGCTACTCTTTTCGATTAGCAGCAAGGGATCTTTTATATACACCATCCCACAGACAGGATAGTACATACCACGGCTTTTGTTACACCAGTTGTGGAGCACTGGCTGGAATGAGAAATAGCCCAATGGGTCCACTGACAGGGATTGATCCTGGACCAGCCGTGCATCAAGCGAACGCTTTACCACTGGGCTACGTCCCGTCCCAGAGTACCTTGAGTGATTTCATTTATGATTACCTTACATTACGCATGATTCACACACACATTCCAAGATGCAAACATTTAACCATAGTTTTGATAGTTGACCAAAACAAAATCTACTTTTGTAAATACCAATGTAACAAGATTTATTTCTTTGGGAAAGGGCAACAGGCCTATTATTTGTCGAACTCGGTCTCTTACCAGTGCTGTTTATTAGGTCGTCCAAAAGAATAGCATCATGCAGCCCCGAGTACTCTGACTGTAAGAGCTAGACGGACATTTGGACATAAATACGCTCTCATTACAGTCAGAGACCAAGCTATGTATTTTTTTGGCAATTCCCGACAACCAAAAAGTTGGCAAAGATTCCCGCTCTAATACCACAACAATCCTATGTTTGACGTGAAATACCTTTACATCGATCATTTTCGAGCTGATTGATTAAAAGAAATTCAGATATTAATCACTAATACACACACTACAGAAAGAAACCCGACAGCACCCACATTCAGCTAAGCTTCAGCAAACTCCGGACAGCAGAATTCTAAGTTCGCCGACCTATATCGTGATGATGCGTCACATGATTGTCCACTCAGCCATTCCGTCTTCCAGGGGCCGTGTCAAAACGACAAGTGCCCGACAATCACCAAAAAAAGTTTGTTTTGTGTAACGACACCACTACAGAACATTGATTCATTAATCATCGGCTATTGGATGTCAAATATTTGGTAATTTTATCACTGTGTTAGAGAGGAAACCATTAGCCAACTCTTCCATGTTGTAACGTCGCTTGGTATGAGACGGCCCCTGTAACTGTTGCACAAGGCGGAATCGCCCAGTGAGCGATCACATGATCTACGTCACGACAGGCCTTTTCCCAGGATTTTTTTTAAGGCGCTTACATATTTAGCATCATTATAACACAAAAATCAAGCCAAAAGAAGTGGGGTAGTGGGTTGAAAACAGTTAAGGGGGGGGGGGGGGGGGGTAAAAACTTTTTTTTAAATAACCCATCAATTCCCCACCCCCAACAATTTCATAATTTGCACCATGTTGTTGCTGTTGATTTCAGCGTTGTGTTAAATGCTTGTGATTTCTGCTTGTAAAATACCTAAGCTGACTTCCCAGTATATTCCATTTATTAAAAAACCCCAAAAAAACACCTTAATAAAATAAAATTTTACGGTCTTTTTAAAATCCAGCTAACTTATTAAATGTGTCACCTCACAGTTTTACAAATATATATCTAGCATTATCTAACAAATATGATTATTGTAAACTAATTCAGTGTACGTATAACTGCAATTTGTATAAATACTGCATGTTCATTTCCCGCGATCGCGATCTGCATGCGTGCTCACCACCATAGGTACAAAATTAAGAAAGACAAAGGAAACAACCGAAACTGCAGTTAGGTATTCATTGATGCAAACAACTATTGCTTTTCTACAAATTTACATCAAGATTTACTTCTGTGTAATTGTATTGTTTAATGTCCGCAATGATGTCTCTTGACACGCGGGTGTCAGCCGACTCTGAAACGTGATGTATATTACGCCGAGAGCTTTCCTCAGTTCAGCCAACGAACATTCTTCCTAACGTTCGCGAACTATTTGATTGGTGTCCGTCGTGTCCATTTGGTTTAACGTGAAGCGCACAAACCAGTGTAGCGAACGTTGTTTTCGCTTGGTCTGGCTGAACTCGGCATTACTTATGTCTTTCGGCCCTGAACTGGCATGTGTATTCAAATTGACATGCATTGTCGGTTTGTTTTTATTACTTTGGTTCAAACACTTTACAAAATTAAAATAGCAAGTTACATATCTTCCAGACATTGAACCACCGTCACATTGCTGTCATACATGTCGAATGCATGCCGTTAAAATTAATAACCTTGATTATTAAAATTAGCAAACATCATAAGGCATACGCTGTATTCTGGATAACACTGTTTCTCGTTACCGGTCGCGAGATCGCTATTATGCTAATTGAATATTTGGTATTATTATGTTTGAGGTGTCAAATAGATTATGTAACCGTTTGTTCACATCAGAAGATAGAAAATGGCTCAGCCAAAATTTTAGCCACTTGCAAATTTTAGTAGCCATTTTTTTTGTAAAAATAATTTTTAATTTTTTAATCAGTTAACTCAAAAATTATCGATGTAAAGGTATTTGATGTCAAACATAGGATTGTTGTGGTATTAGAGCGGAAATCTTTGCCAACTTTTTGGTTGTCGGGAATTGCCAAAAAAATACATAACTTGGTCTCTGACTGTAATGAGAGCGCATTTATGTCCAAATGTCCGTCTAGCTCTCTTACAGTCAGAGTATTTGGGCTAAGCATCATGGTGGTGGTTAATTTCGAGCCCTGTATATATTTATGATAATATAGCAACGCTTTGGTAACAGCAACAGCATATTAATCAATGTTTTCACAATTTGCACATAAAAACAGAATAATTTCCTCTTTTTTTTAATATATTAAGCCAAACTGAAAAATAAATTCCTCCCCTCCCCCACCCCTATTTTTTTTATTTATTTATAATTAGTGAAGGCCGTTTCATTTTTCTTTCTAAAACACTTTTCCTTTTTATTTCCTTTTCATTTTACATTAAGCCATTTGGACTGCAATAATAAAATTGACAAAGAAAAAAACCCCACTTTTTTCTTTCTTATTTTTTAAATCTAAAATTAGCCAGGCTGGTACATAAACAATGTATCGCATAGTAACACCTTCCTTTCATTTGCCCCTCAATATTTCACTTTTCCTACATTACATTTAAATGGGTATTTATTAATAATAATTATGACAATATGTTTGTTTTAAGTGTTTAATGTTGGTAGTGTTTACAAATCCTATTAAATATGCCAACATACAATGACGAACTTCGTGCAATTTGTCACGTAGACACTAAATGGCTGCAAGAATGCGGAAATATTCATATGTTCTTTGCATATTTTTATCAGCCTGGTTTTTTATTTGTAATACAACGGTTATAAACTGGCTTTGTCCATATAACTACCTAAGAGGGTGGTATGGGGGTGTAAACAACAATTATTTAATCTGTCTAACACTGTTTTTACGGGGAAAACCCCGACGTGGATGACACTCGCTAAACTCAAGCCATTTCTGACGGATAATATAACAATAAAATCTCAAATAAAATCACATATACTAACATCATTGGCAATTCGTTTCTCCGCCTCTGGGTCGGAGCAGCTGAGTCTAGGCACAGGCTCTGTCGAAAAAGTATACTGTTTAACATTTTCAACATCCACAATTCTGTGGGCTTCCCCAGTCGCCATGATTTGTCTTCAAAGATGAGACATTATTGGGGAAATGTGTCTGTCAGTTGAAACGACAGATGTTCCTAAGCACCAGCTTCATAATCGTTTCTTAAAATAACAACAGATAAATTACGACCACATCTGCACAAAAGTCTTTTGCAGAAAAGTTTTACATGATTACCAATGCCAAATATAATAATAATATTCACCAATACCTCCCTTCCTATATATACGTTTTGTTCAGACAGAGGCTGTATATACGGCGGCCGTGTATAATTCAAGGCTATATATACACGGCTACTAAGAACTGGCTATATACAAATCAAAGCCTCCCCCCCCCAAAAAAGGCACACAAAAAAACCCAAACAAAAAACAAACAAAAAAACAACAAAAAAACAACAACAACAACAACAACAACAAAAAACCCAAACCGCCAGCTACATTTTTTTCATCAGTAGCAAGTTGTGTTCTGCTGCAGTGGTTATTTTACTCTCCCAACTCCCCCACCCTAGGGGCCGTACTTTGCAAACTTGGACACCTGTCCAAGTATCGTATTCAGCACGATGGGAGTTCGGCGATCGTCACGCTGATCTACGGTAATGACAAGCCAAAGCGATCGACAAGTAGGAGGAGGAGGCGACCCAAGGCTACTCCGGGGGGGGGGGGGACCAACCAGGGGCGGTCCCACCACATATATTGGATGAATCAGCAAAACAACTTTCCGCTTTTTAAAGTTGAAAATATCCAATGCAGAATGGTGAAAGTTTGCACAACAGCAGATAACATCGTTGTGTATTGATACAATTTCCAATTTGATACATATCTTATTTTCTGATACACGTGGTGTCAACAACAGTTTTGTGGGTTTTTTTTAATCATGCTATATATTATTATTGCCGTCTATGGGAATTGATTTGGTAGTATATTATAAACATATGCAATTAATTTTGAAACAAAGAAGGCAAAATGACGCTTGAATTAATGCAAAATATTTTAATATCATAAGTAATATTGTAGCGTTCCTGGTTTTCAGTCTGTCTATCTTTTCATATTTTCTTTGGTTATTATATTCAGTTAAGATTCTGATTATATCTCTTACTAATTACATTAACAGCATGATGTAACTCTACTCACTTATGAATATCAGGAACGTTATTTTCTCGTTTCTACGAGGGATAATACAATAAGTGTCGTGCAACCGTTTTAAATGTTGTCGGCAGAAGTCCGTGCAAGAGTGTGGCCTGACTGAATCAACCAATCAGGTTGGTCAGGTTAGATCATTTTTCGACGCACGTTATTCATCCCCACTTGCGCTCGGGTTGTTTTTCTGTGAGGTTAGTTTTTGTGTGCTGTATTGTTTTTCGTTTTATATATATATATATGTAAACATGTTTGCTTCCATTCCTAAGTGTCTACCCATTTAAACATACGTTTAACCAATGTATATCTTATAAGTTTCGGTTATTAAAATTATAAATTAACTACGTAAAGCGAGTCGGGCAATGACTCGTGTTACGTGTAAGGTGTAATCGTCCCATGTATAGGCCTACTCTTCAAAAGAAGAAACGCAAAACCACATTGTCGTAACATTTGGAGAATTGATTTAATTATTGAATGGTGAGTCCGATAATTACCAAATGTTGCAGGATTGTTCACTTTTATTTCGATGGGTTGTTGTATATGGATGTCAGAACACAAATATCAATCTTCTCACCACTATAGTGTGGAGTTGTATTGAGGTTTTAACCTCATATATATTGACTTCCGAATGGGGTCTCATGTTAAAAGTGTGCACGGCACCCTGTGTGAGTGGTACCCATTCGTTATTTAATAAAATCTGTGTTTATTCGACCACTTATGGCCCACCGTTCGGTCAAAAAATAATTTTCGGAGAATTCGGCCCCTATACATATTTTTCCACTGTTTCACCAAATATTTGAACCAAAGACTAAAAGAAATGTTCCTCGAATTCGCTCACGCAGGAAATACATACGATACATGCACTTGTTTTCACATCTACATCTTTTATTTGGAGCGGTTATTAGATTTGGGTGTCAGAACATAAATATCAATGTTTTCGGCTCTATAGAGCGGACTTGTATTGAGGTTTTAACCTCATATATACAGACTTCCGAATGGGTTCGCATCTCAAACGGGTGCATGGCACCCTGTGTGAGTGGTGCTCATTCGTTATTTAAGAAAAACTGTTTTTATTCGACCACTTATGGCCCACCGTTCGGTCAAAAACTAATTTTCGGAGAATTCGGCCCCTAGACATATTTCTCCACTTTTTCACCAAATATTTGTACCAAAGACTAAAATAAATGTTCTTAGAATTCGCCCACGCAGGGCGTACATACGATACATGTATTTGTGTTCACATCCAGATCTTTTATTTGGATGGGTTGCTGGATATGGATGTTAGAACACAAATATCAATCTTTTCACCACTATAGTGTGTAGTTGTATTGAGGTTTTAACCTCATATATGCTGACTTCCGAATGGGGTCTCATGTTGAAAGGGTGCACGGCAACCTGTGTGAGTGGTACCCATTTGTTATTTTATAAAATCTGTTTCTTCGTCCACTTATAGCCCACCGTTCGGTCAAAAACTAATTTTGGGACAATTCGGCCCCTAGACATATTTGTCCGCTTCTTTACGAAATATTTGCACCAAAGACTAAAATAAATGTTTTTAGAATTCGCCCACGCAGGGCGTATATACGATACATATATTTGTGTTCACATCCAGTTCTTTTATTTGGATGGGTTGTTGGATATGGATGTCAGAACACAAATATCAATCTTTTCACCACTATAGGGTGTAGTTGTATTGAGGTTTTAAGCTCATATATGCTGACTTCCGAATGGGGTCTCATGTTAAAAGTGTGCACGTCACCCTGTGTGACTGGTACCCATTCGTTATTTAATACCCCTGCGTGTGCATTAACCTCACCGTGGTACAGGGGTGAACATTCTTTTATAGAATGGCCAATAAATGCACACCTCCTCGTATGAGGCACTTTGTTTGCTGTGAGGTGCAACCCGTGAAAATGGATGATGGGATCCTGGTGATTGAGTTGGGGGCATACCTGCGGGTTTGACTTTCTGGCAATACATCACTTTTGGCCCGGAGTTCATATCGACGGGTGGTCAGGGAGGCCCGACCTGATCAATCGGCTGGTCACGCCAAGCTCTAGAGCAAACAACCTTTGTTTTGTTCATTTTGTCAATAACAAACATTGTTTATATATCGTTTGTATTTGTTGCTCTTGGGGCGGTGGCTAGGGTCAATTGGGTAATTTAATTTTGTTTCTTGCCCAAGTATATCAACCATGTATCCCTGGCATGAGTGTCTGCTGGTTATCCACAGCATCATGTCCCCTTGTTGGACTCGGTGGTGGGTGGGGGCATGGTTGATGAATGCTTTATTTCAATAATATGGATAAAAATAAACAACAACCTATAGATGGGACCCTGAAAAGGGTCCACACCGAGGTTTCGGATTCCTCATCATCTGATGAGGAGTCTACGATAAATATTAACTTTAAAAAATCGAAAGTTCTTTCTGGTGATGCTTGGCCAAGGTTCCTCGTCATCAAATCTGATGATGATGGGGCTTTGCTAAAGTTATCACCATTTGCAATTCAAAAAGGAATTCAGGGCTTGGCTGGCGAGCCAAAAAATGTAAAAAAGTTGAGGAATGGATCGCTTTTGGTAGAATGTTCCACAGAGTGCCATTCCAGGTGCCTTTTGAAATCGAAGTTACTGTGCAACATATTAAAGTCAGTGCACGCGCGTCCCTTAACTTATCAAAGCCACTGCTTCCGAGATTCCTGTCATTCAATGTGCCTACACTTCCATCTTCAGTTAAAGCAGGTACCTGAATATACCAGTTGTACCTTTTGTCCCTAACCCTTTACGGTGTTTCAAATGTCAAAAATTTGGACACGGACAGAATACATGTCGCAACAGATTGACATGTGCTCGTTGTGGTCAGTTTGACCATGATAGCAAGACATGTCAGAATGATATGATATGTACCAATTGTAAAGGGAAACACTTTGCGTACTCGCGCGAGTGCCCGAAGTGGAAAGTGGAAAAACAGGTGCAGCAGATAAAGGTTGAAAAGCGCCTGACTTTCATTGATGCCAGAAAGTTTGTAGAGTCTACGACAAATGTGGTATCAGGTAAATCATATGCCACGGCTGTCAGCGGTTTCTACAACGAGTATAGCTACTCAGACAGATCTAACTTGGCCAAATAGTGAGGATACATTTAAAAAAATTTCTCATCCAAAAGATGGCAAAAAACAGGCACAAAAGCTGTTCATAAACAATCAGCAACATCAACTCAAGTGTCTTTGGATTCTTTGAATCCATCAAAAGGTACAACACGGGGGAACCAGGTCCCAGTAAGCCTCCGTCAAAAAAGACACCAAAAAGCAGCAAAGGATTCTTCTTCGGGACGCTTAAAGAAAGCTGAAAAAAAACCGGTTTCGACTTTCAATCCATTTGAGGCTTTGGCTGATTTGGATGATCAAATGGATATCTACAGATGATTATCCACAATCAAAGAGATCTCAAAGCCAAAGATAACTCCCATACTTCCCCCTAATGACAAATAAAGTCATTCAGTGGAACTGCCGTGGGCTTAGGCCCAATTTTGATGAATTAAGTCTTTTAATTCAAAAACATAATCCTCTTGCAGTGTGTCTTCAGGAAACGTTCTTGAAGGACACTGATCATATTACCATGAGAGGATTTAACCTCTATCATAAGTTTCATGAAACTGAAAATAGAGCATCTGGGGGTGTTTCCATTCTTGTTAATGAAAACATTCCTCAGAGTATAGTAGCTTTAACTACAAATTTACAAGCTGTGGCTGTAAAGGTCACGGCTCATAAAACTATAACTCTGTGTTCAGTTTATTTACCTCCTCGAAACCATTTTAATTTTAATTCTAGAGATCTTCAAGATCTCATTAACCAGCTTCCTACTCCCTTTATTATTATGGGAGATTTTAATGGTCACCACACTTTGTGGGGATGCGAGGATATCAATATTAGAGGTAAACAATTGGAAGACTTAATTCTCAAAAACGACTTACTTTTATTTAATGATAAAAGTCGTACATATTTTCATTCTGCAAGGGGATCTTTCACTTCCATAGATTTAAGTCTTTGTAGTCCATCACTTTTTCTTGATTTCTCCTGGAAAGTTGGTTCAGACCCTTGTGGTAGTGACCACTTTCCCATTATTTTGGAGAATGATGGACCACCATCACTTGAAAGGGTTCAAAGGTGGAAGTTGGCGAAGGCAAATTGGGGTCAGTTTCAGCATCTGTGCAGCACTCGTCTGCAACAATTTGCCATTACTGATGCTGATGATCCCATGTCTTTGTTCACTTCCATCTTGAAGGACATTGCAGATGAAACTATTCCTAAGACTTCGGCAGTACCAAAGCGTTTCAGTAAACCATGGTTTAATGATACGTGCAAAAATGCATTCAAACAGCGAAACAGGTTGCTTGAGCGGTTCAAACGTGAACCTACATCAGACAACCTGGATGCATTTCGTATTGCTAGGGCTAAGGCTCGCAGAGAGATTAGACAGAGTAAGAAAACATCTTGGAGAACTTTTGTCTCGAAGTTAAATTCACAAACATCAGTAAAATCTGTATGGAATAGGATCCGTAAAATCAAAGGTAAAGAATCCAGTAATACAGTTCATCATTTGTCTGTCAATGATACGGATGTCACGTCTCATCGTGACATTGCTAATGCATTGGCAGACAATTTTTCTCATAACTCATCTTCTGCTTTCAGTACAGATGCTTTTACATCTGTCAGAACTAAAGCTGAAAAGCAGTCCATTAATTTTTCATCTGAAAATGCTGAAGTGTACAACATGCGTTTCTCTATGGAGGAATTGCAGGATGCTCTTCGTAGAGCCCGTGATACTTCAGTAGGTCCAGATGAAATTCATTATCAGTTATTAAAACATTTACCTGAATCATCTTTGATGGTTCTTTTGAATGTTTTTAATAACATTTGGATTTCTGGTGACTTTCCTTCTGATTGGAGGAAAGCTATTATCATTCCTATTCCCAAGCCTGGTAAGGATCCAACCAATCCTACTAGTTATCGCCCTATCGCTTTGACAAGTTGCATTTGTAAAACCATGGAACGCATGATCAATCGTAGACTTGTCTGGTATCTTGAATCTCACAAATTGCTCACTAACGTGCAATGTGGGTTCAGATCTAGACGTAGCACGGTTGATCATCTTGTTAGATTTGAAACGTTTTGTAGGGAAGCTTTCATCCATAATCAGCACTTGGTTTCAGTGTTTTTTGATTTGGAGAAAGCTTACGACACCACGTGGAAGTATGGGATTTTAAACGACCTCCATGGCATGGGCTTAAGAGGTCGACTTCCAGTTTTTATATCTCAGTTTTTAAGAGATAGATCTTTTAAAGTCCGGGTGGGGTCGACTTTGTCCGACATTCACCCACAGGAGATGGGTGTGCCTCAAGGTAGTATCCTGTCTGTAACTCTATTTTCTGTGAAAATTAACAGCATCACCCAGTGTTTAACACCTGGTGTCGATTGCTCGTTATATGTCGATGATTTTCAGATTTCCTATAGATCGTCCAATATGAGTATCATTGAACGTAAGTTGCAGCTTTGTTTGAATAAACTTCATCAATGGGCAACTGACAATGGCTTTAGATTCTCAAAGGCAAAAACGGTTTGTATGCATATCTGCCAGAAAAGAGGTCTTCACTTAGATCCACAGTTGTTTTTGGACAAAAATCCAATTCCAGTTGTGGAGGAGACTAAATTTCTGGGGGTTATATTTGACAGGAAGCTATCTTTTGTGCCCCATCTTAAATATGTTAAAAAGAAGGGCTTAAAAGCTCTCAATATTTTAAAAGTTATTGGTAATACGGAATGGGGAGCAGACCGCAAGGTTATGCTCCGTCTGTATAGATCTCTTGTGAGGTCTAAATTTGATTATGGATGCATTGTGTATGGGTCGGCACGCAAGTCTTACTTGCAGATGCTAGATCCTATACACAATCAGGGACTTAGGCTTTGTCTTGGTGCGTTTAGAACATCACCTGTAGAGAGCTTGTACGTTGATGCACATGAACCCTGTTTGGGTGCTAGACGTGCAAAGCTTTCTCTGCAGTATGCTGCCAAGATTAAATCTTTACCAACACATCCAGCTCATGATGCTGTGTTTGACAACAAATATATGAAGTTGTTTGATGCAAGGCTAAATGCTATTCGTACATTTGGTCTTCGCATTAAGCGTTTTTTGTCGCTTTCCAACATTGATTTAACTGACACTTTGGAAACTCCTTCATATTTTGTTTTACCACCATGGTGTATTACACCACCTAAAATTGTGTTTCATCTGGCGCATCTGAAGAAAGATCGTACAGATGCTGTAGTTTATAAACAATTGTTCATGGAAATTCAGGACAAGTACCGTGATTACATTCCTGTGTATACAGATGGATCACGGGATGGGAATTCTGTGGCTTGTGCTACAGTTTTTCCATCAGACACAATACTTTCCATGCGACTACCTGACTCAGCATCGATCTTTAGTGCTGAAGTTTGGGCAGTCATTAAAGCCTTAGAAGAAATAAAGGATTCTAGTGCATCCAAATTTATTATTTTTACTGACTCACTTTCTTGTCTCCAAGCTTTACGTAATATGAAGCTGGACCATCCCTTAATTAGGATGGTGATACGAAAGTGTGTCTTTTTATCTATTGGTAATAAAGACATTGTATTTTGTTGGGTACCCAGCCATGTTGGCATCAGGGGTAATGAAAAGGCAGATTTAGCTGCCAAGTCTGCTTTGGATTTGCCTCATGCCAGGGTTGGTGTACCGTATACTGATTTTAAATATGGTATTAACAAATTTATCTTTTCGATTTGGCAACGTGATTGGGACGGTGAGGTTGCGAACAAGCTTCATGCTATCAAGCCAGTCTTGGGAGAGTGGCAGTCCTCCTATAGACGGTGCAGGAAGGATGAAATAGTCTTGTGTCGTGCCCGCATCGGTCACACTTACTTAACCCATTCATTTATCTTGAAGAAAGATCCTCCACCTCAGTGTGAGCACTGCCAGTGTCTTCTGACTGTGCGACACATTTTGGTGGAGTGTAAGCAGTTGTCAGAAACTCGAAAAGATATATTTGGACAAAGAAATGTGATGGAATCATTTCGATTCCATCCAGAACTTTTATTGCAGTTTTTACGAGATACTGAATTTTATTCTAAATTTTAATTATATCTATCTGTGATATTTGTACTTTTACACAGTCCTTTACACTGTGTTTTTATTTAATTGTTGAATTTTTATATTGATGATGATCATCACACTTTTCTTGCATTTTACCATAGTTTGACACCAAATAGCCGATGTATTTTTCGTGCTGGGGTGTCGTTAAACATTCATTCATTCATTCATTCATTCACCAAATATTTGTACCAAAGACTAAAATAAATGTTCTTAGAATTCGCCCACGCAGGGCGTACATACGATACATGTATTTGTGTTCACATCCAGATCTTTTATTTGGATGGGTTGTTTCCACTTTTTCACCAAATATTTGGGATATGTTCCTCGAATGCTCACGATATGGATGTCAGAACACAAATATCAATCTTTTCACCACTATAGTGTGGAGTTGTATTGAGGTTTTAACCTCATATATACAGACTTCCGTTTTAACCTCATATATTTCACCACTTTTTCACCAAATATTTGTACCAAAGACTAAAATAAATGTTCTTAGAATTCGCCCACGCATGGCGTACATACGATACATGTATATTGACTTCCGAATGGGGTCTCATGTTAAATAGCTGACTGCACGGCACCCTGTGTGAGTGGTACCCATTCGTTATTTAATAAAATCTGTGTTTCTTCGACCACTTATGGCCCACCGTTCGGTCAAAAACTCATTTTGAGAGAATTCGGCCCCTAGACATATTTTTCCACTTTTTCACCAAATATTTGAACCAAAGACTAAAAGAAATGTTCCTCGAATTCGCTCACGCAGGAAATACATACGATACATGCACTTGTTTTCACATCTACATCTTTTATTTGGAGCGGTTATTAGATTTGGGTGTCAGAACATAAATATCAATGTTTTCGGCTCTATAGAGCGGACTTGTATTGAGGTTTTAACCTCATATATACAGACTTCCGAATGGGTTCGCATGTCAAACGGGTGCACGGCACCCTGTGTGAGTGGTGCTCATTCGTTATTTAAGAAAAACTGTTTTTATTCGACCACTTATGGCCCACCGTTCGGTCAAAAACTCATTTTGGGACTCAAAACATATTTGTCCGCTTCATTTTGCACCAAAGACTAAAATAAAGAGAATTCGGCCACGCAGGGAGTACATACGATACATGTATTTGTGTTCAAATCCAGATTTTTATTTGGATGGGTTGTTGGATATGGATGTCCACTTTTTCACCACTATAGTATTGTATTGAGGTTTTAACCTCAAGACTTCCGACTAAAAAGAAATGTTCCCATTCGAATTCGCGACCACTTATGGCACGCAGAGAATTCGGCCCCTATACATACCAAATATTTGATACATGCTCACGCAGGAAATTGATACATTCACATCTACATCTTTTATTTGGAGCGGTTGTTAGATTTGGGTGTCAGAACATAAATATCAATCTTTTCGGCCTCTATAGGGCGGACTTGTATTGAGGTTTTAACCTCATATATACAGACTTCCGAATGGGTTCGCATGTCAAACGGGTGCACGGCACCCTGTGTGAGTGGTGCTCATTCGTTATTTAAGAAAAACTGTTTTTATTCGACCACTTATGGCCCACCGTTCGGTCAAAAACTCATTTTCGGAGAATTCGGCCCCTAGACATATTTCACCACTTTTTCACCAAATATTTGCACCAAAGACTAAAATAAAGGTTCTTAGAATTCGCCCACGCAGGGAGTACATACGATACATGTATTTGTGTTCAAATCCAGATCTTTTATTTGGATGGGTTGTTGGATATGGATGTCAGAACACAAATATCAATCTTCTCACCACTATAGTGTGGAGTTGTATTGAGGTTTTAACCTCATATATATTGACTTCCGAATGGGGTCTCATGTTAAAAGTGTGCACGGCACCCTGTGTGAGTGGTACCCATTCGTTATTTAATAAAATCTGTGTTTATTCGACCACTTATGGCCCACCGTTCGGTCAAAAACTCATTTTGGGAGAATTCGGCCCCTATACATATTTTTCCACTGTTTCACCAAATATTTGAACCAAAGACTAAAAGAAATGTTCCTCGAATTCGCTCACGCAGGAAATACATACGATACATGCACTTGTTTTCACATCTACATCTTTTATTTGGAGTGGTTGTTAGATTTGGGTGTCAGAACATAAATATCAATGTTTTCGCCTCTATAGGGCGGACTTGTATTGAGGTTTTAACCTCATATATCCAGACTTCCGAATGGGTTCGCATGTCAAACGGGTGCACGGCACCCTGTGTGAGTGGTGCTCATTCGTTATTTAAGAAAAACTGTTTTTATTCGACCACTTATGGCCCACCGTTCGGTCAAAAACTCATTTTGGGACTAATATAAATGAATTCGCCCACGCAGGGCCCATACTATACATGTATTTGTGTTCACATATTTTGTTGGATATGGATGTCCACAAATATCAATTTTTCACCACTATAGTGTGGAGTTGTATTGAGGTTTTAACCTCATATATTTGAATGGGGTCTCACAAGGACTAAAACCCATTTGTTAAAAAATCTCTTCCTTCGAATTCGCAAAAATTCACGCAGGAATATTTGTCCGCTACATACGATAAAATAATGTTCTTAGAATTCGCCCACGCAGGTTTCATGTATTTGTGTTCACATCTACATCTTTTATTTGGAGCGGTTGTTAGATTTGGGTGTCAGAACATAAATATCAATATTTTCGGCTCTATAGGGCGGACTTGTATTGAGGTTTTAACCTCATATATACAGACTTCCGAATGGGTTCGCATGTCAAACGGGTGCACGGCACCCTGTGTGAGTGGTGCTCATTCGTTATTTAAGAAAAACTGTTTTTATTCGACCACTTATGGCCCACCGTTCGGTCAAAAACTCATTTTTGGAGAATTCGGCCCCTAGACATATTTCACCACTTTTTCACCAAATATTTGTACCAAAGACTAAAATAAATGTTCTTAGAATTCGCCCACGCATGGCGTACATACGATACATGTATTTGTGTTCACATCCAGATCTTTTATTTGGATGGGTTGTTGGATATGGATGTTAGAACACAAATATCAATCTTTTCACCACTATAGGGTGTAGTTGTATTGAGGGTTTAACCTCATATATGCTGACTTCCGAATGGGGTCTCATGCCAAAAGGGTGCACGACACCCTCTGTGAGTGGTACCCATTCGTTATTTAATAAAATCTGTGTTTCTTCGACCACTTATGGCCCACCGTTCGGTCAAAAACTCATTTTGGGACTATTCAGCCCCTAGACATATTTGTCCGCTTCTTTACGAAATATTTGCACCAAAGACTAAAATAAAGGTTCTTAGAATTCGCCCACGCAGGGAGTACATACGATACATGTATTTGTGTTCAAATCCAGATCTTTTATTTGGATGGGTTGTTGGATATGGATGTCAGAACACAAATATCAATCTTCTCACCACTATAGTGTGGAGTTGTATTGAGGTTTTAACCTCATATATATTGACTTCCGAATGCGGTCTCATGTTAAAAGTGTGCACGGCACACTGTGTGAGTGGTACCCATTCGTTATTTAATAAAATCTGTGTTTATTCGACCACTTATGGCCCACCGTTCGGTCAAAAACTCATTTTGAGAGAATTCGGCCCCTAGACATATGTTTCCACTTTTCCACCAAATATTTGGGACAAGGACTAAAAGAAATGTTCCTCGAATTCGCTCACGCAGGAAATACATACGATACATGCACTTGGTTTCACATCTACATCTTTTATTTGGAGTGGTTGTTAGATTTGGGTGTCAGAACATAAATATCAATGTTTTCGCCTCTATAGGGCGGACTTGTATTGAGGTTTTAACCTCATATATCCAGACTTCCGAATGGGTTCGCATGTCAAACGGGTGCACGGCACCCTGTGTGAGTGGTGCTCATTCGTTATTTAAGAAAAACTGTTTTTATTCGACCACTTATGGCCCACCGTTCAGTCAAAAACTCATTTTTGGAGAATTCGGCCCCTAGACATATTTCACCACTTTTTCACCAAATATTTGAACCAAAGACTAATATAAATGTTCTTAGTATTCGCCCACGCAGGGCGTACATACGATACATGTATTTGTGTTCACATCCAGATCTTTTATTTGGATGGGTTGTTGGATATGGATGTCAGAACACAAATATCAATCTTTTCACCACTATAGTGTGGAGTTGTATTGAGGTTTTAACCTCATATATGCTGACTTCCGAATGGGGTCTCATGTAGAAAGGGTGCACGGCACCCTGTGTGAGTGGTACCCATTTGTTATTTTATAAAATCTCTGTTTCTTCGACCACTTATAGCCCACCGTTCGGTCAAAAATTAATGTTGGGACAATTCGGCCCCTAGACATACTTGTCCGCTTCTTTACGAAATGTTTGCACCAAAGACTAAAATAAATGTTCTTAGAATTCGCCCACGCAGGGCGTACATACGATACATGTATTTGTGTTCACATCCAGATCTTTTATTTGGATGGGTTGTTGGATATGGATGTTAGAACACAAATATCAATCTTTTCACCACTATAGGGTGTAGTTGTATTGAGGGTTTAACCTCATATATGCTGACTTCTGAATGGGGTCTCATGCTAAAAGGGTGCACGACACCCTCTGTGAGTGGTACCCATTCGTTATTTAATAAAATCTGTGTTTCTTCGAACACTTATGGCCCACCGTTCGGTCAAAAACTCATTTTGGGGCTATTCGGCCCCTAGACATATTTGTCCGCTTCTTTACGAAATATTTGCACCAAAGACTAAAATAAAGGTTCTTAGAATTCGCCCACGCAGGGAGTACATACGATACATGTATTTGTGTTCACATCCAGATCTTTTATTTGGATGGGTTGTTGGATATGGATGTCAGAACACAAATATCAATCTTTTCACCACTATAGTGTGGAGTTGTATTGAGGTTTTAACCTCATATATATAGACTTCCGAATGGGGTCTCATGTTAAAAGTGTGCACGGCACCCTGTGTGAGTGGTACCCATTCGTTATTTAATAAAATCTGTGTTTATTCGACCACTTATGGCCCACCGTTCGGATAAAAAACTCATTTTGGGAGAATTCGGCCCCTATACATATTTTTCCACTGTTTCACCAAATATTTGAACCAAAGACTAAAAGAAATGTTCCTCGAATTCGCTCACGCAGGAAATACATACGATACATGCACTTGTTTTCACATCTACATCTTTTATTTGGAGCGGTTATTAGATTTGGGTGTCAGAACATAAATATCAATGTTTTCGGCTCTATAGAGCGGACTTGTATTGAGGTTTTAACCTCATATATACAGACTTCCGAATGGGTTCGCATCTCAAACGGGTGCATGGCACCCTGTGTGAGTGGTGCTCATTCGTTATTTAAGAAAAACTGTTTTTATTCGACCACTTATGGCCCACCGTTCGGTCAAAAACTAATTTTCGGAGAATTCGGCCCCTAGACATATTTTTCCACTTTTTCACCAAATATTTGAACCAAAGACTAAAAGAAATGTTCCTCGAATTCGCTCACGCAGGAAATACATACGATACATGCACTTGTTTTAACATCTACATCTTTTATTTGGAGCGGTTGTTAGATTTGGGTGTCAGAACATAAATATCAATATTTTCGGCTCTATAGAGCGGACTTGTATTGAGGTTTTAACCTCATATATACAGACTTCCGAATGGGTTCGCATGTCAAACGGGTGCACGGCACCCTGTGTGAGTGGTGCTCATTCGTTATTTAAGAAAAACTGTTTTTATTCGACCACTTATGGCCCACCGTTCGGTCAAAAACTCATTTTTGGAGAATTCGGCCCCTAGACATATTTGTCCACTTTTTCACCAAATATTTGAACCAAAGACTAAAATAAATGTTCTTAGAATTCGCCCACGCAGGGCGTACATACGATACATGTATTTGTGTTCACATCCAGATCTTTTATTTGGATGGGTTGTTGGATATGGATGTTAGAACACAAATATCAATCTTTTCACCACTATAGTGTGGAGTTGTATTGAGGTTTTA